>NC_133797.1:43016427-43018927 GCF_043250625.1 Sebastes fasciatus
GGCGTTGTTATGGCGTTATTATAGTGTTGTAAAGGCGTTGTTAAGGCATTCTTTTGGCGTTGTGAAGGCGTTGTTATGGCGTTGTTATGGCGTTAAGGCGTTGTTATGGCATTGTTAAGGCGTTGTTATGGCATTGTTAAGGCGTTGTTATGGCGTTATGGCATTGTTAAGGCGTTGTTATGGCGTTGTTATGGCGTTATGGCATTGTTATGGCGTTGTTATGGCATTGTTAAGGCGTTGTTATGGCGTTATGGCATTGTTAAGGCGTTGTTATGGCGTAATTATGGCGTTAACTGTGACTACCCTGATAAACACTTCTCTTATGTCTGTGATATAACGTGGCTCCTCCCTCAGGGCCCGGCTGGGGCCCCGCCTCCCTCCATGGGAGCCCCGCCCCCTCCGCCTGGCTCCTCCTACAGGGTCCAGAGAGGCTCGGGGTCCCTCCCCTCCGCACCTCCACCTGGAAACACCCCCGTCTGTTCATCAGAGGACGACCAGGAGGACACGAGCACCGTGGAGGACCAGGGTGAGTTCTAATATCAGAGTACATGTATATATTATATGGTATATATAACCCTTTTTCATATTAAAAGCCTTGTAGTAATTCCTCACTGCTCTCTTATTGTGGAGGGTTGTGCAGGAAGTAAACATGTGATGTGTGTGTTTCTGTCAGCAGAGTACACAGAGGAGTACGTCTACATCACTCAGGGTGAGTAACGCCGTCTGATTGGACAAAGAGACGCCTGTAAACAGGAAGTGACTCCAGTGTGACCTGTTTCAGATCAGAGCTACCAGACCTCAGGTGTTTACACTGCTGCTGAGCCCCCCCCCAACCAGGTAACACCCCCCCCCCAACCAGGTAACACCTCCCCCTCCCCCTCCCCCTCCCCAACCAGGTAACCTGCTCTAAACTATAGAGGACGGTCTAGATCTGCTCTAGATTATAGAGGACGATCTAGACCTGCTCTAGTTTATAGAGGACGGTCTAGACCTGCTCTAGATTATAGAGGACGGTCTAGACCTGCTCTAGATTATAGAGGACGGTCTAGACCTGCTCTAGATTATAGAGGACGGTCTAGACCTGCTCTAGATTATAGAGGACGATCTAGACCTGCTCTAGTTTATAGAGGACGGTCTAGACCTGCTCTAGATTATAGAGGACGGTCTAGACCTGCTCTAGATTATAGAGGACGATCTAGACCTGCTCTAGATTATAGAGAACGATCTAGACCTGCTCTAGACTATAGAGGACGGTCTAGACCTGCTCTAGACTATAGAGGACGGTCTAGACCTGCTCTAGATTATAGAGGACGATCTAGACCTGCTCTAGATTATAGAGGATGATCTAGACCTGCTCTAGTTTATAGAGGACGGTCTAGACCTGCTCTAGATTATAGAGGACGGTCTAGACCTGCTCTAGATTATAGAGGACGATCTAGACCTGCTCTAGATTATAGAGGACGATCTAGACCTGCTCTAGACTATAGAGGACGGTCTAGACCTGCTGTAGTTTATAGAGGACGATCTAGACCTGCTCTAGATTATAGAGGACGATCTAGACCTGCTCTAGACTATAGAGGACGGTCTAGACCTGCTCTAGATTATAGAGGACGATCTAGACCTGCTCTAGACTATAGAGGACGGTCTAGACCTGCTCTAGACTATAGAGGACGGTCTAGACCTGCTCTAGATTATAGAGGACGATCTAGACTATAGAGGACGATCTAGACCTGCTCTAGATTATAGAGGACGGTCTAGACCTGCTCTAGATTATAGAGGACGGTCTAGACCTGCTCTAGATTATAGAGGACGGTCTAGACCTGCTCTAAATTATAGAGGACGATCTAGACTATAGAGGACGATCTAGACTATAGAGGACGATCTAGACCTGCTCTAGATTATAGAGGACGGTCTAGACCTGCTCTAGACTATAGAGGACGATCTAGACCTGCTCTAGATTATAGAGGACGGTCTAGACCTGCTCTAGTTTATAGAGGACGGTTTAGACCTGCTCTAGATTATAGAGGACGATCTAGACCTGCTCTAGATTATAGAGGACGATCTAGACCTGCTCTAGGTTATAGAGGACGGTCTAGACCTGCTCTAAATTATAGAGGACGATCTAGACTATAGAGGACGGTCTAGACTATAGAGGACGATCTAGACCTGCTCTAGATTATAGAGGACGGTCTAGACCTGCTCTAGATTATAGAGGACGATCTAGACCTGCTCTAGGTTATAGAGGACGGTCTAGACCTGCTCTAAACTATAGAGGACGGTCTAGACCTGCTCTAAACTATAGAGGACGATCTAGACCTGCTCTAGATTATAGAGGACGATCTAGACTATAGAGGACGATCTAGACTATAGAGGACGATCTAGACCTGCTCTAGATTATAGAGGACGGTCTAGACCTGCTCTAGTTTATAGAGGACGGTCTAGACCTGCTCTAGATTATAGAGGACGGTCTAGACCTGCTCTAGTTTATAGAGGACGGTCT
>NC_133797.1:43023927-43058927 GCF_043250625.1 Sebastes fasciatus
TTCTAATGCTGATGTGTTCTAGCCCCGAAGACGTGACGCGTGACCCCGCCTCCTTCCATCGGCCGTTAGCATGCTAACAGGCTAACAGATTCATCCTCAGAGGAACATGAACGTCTGAAAGTTCGTCACAGTTCATCCAATAAGACGTCTGAGTGTGCGTGCGTGACGTCGTCATGGTAACAGCTCGACGGGGATCTCCGCGGTCCAGAGGTCGCGACCCCCCGGGGCCCTCAGCGGCTCCTTTAGCCAGCGAGGGTTGGACAGGTGAGTCAGGTGTTTCTCCTGCAGACCAATCAGAACGGCCGACCGCTCCAGGTGCTGTAGCTCCTCCCCCTGCGTGGAGGCGGAGCACAGCCAGGTCCCGCCCACATCCACCAATCCTGAAAGAGAGGTTTCCACAGGTGAGGAGATGCCTTCAGGTACGCCTCGTAAACCATCGGAGAAGACCGACGTGCTCTCCCACCTGCCACCACGCCGCGGCCGAACCTCTCTCCGGACTCCAGCAGCGTTTGGATCTGAACCCGGTTCATCGCCAGCGGGCCGCTCAGCACCGCCCTCCACTCCTCCCCCTCCCAGTCCCGCCTGGCGATGTGGATCCCCAGGGTCTGGTTCTCCAGCGGGGCCAGTAGGGGCCTCCAGCGGCTCTCCACCGTCTTCACCCCGTCCAGAACCAGACCGGCGTACGGCTGGCGGAACGACAGGCACCACACCTGCAGCGACATGTCTGCAAAACAAACAATAACCCTCACGCTCATTATGGGATGCATTATTAATCAAACATGATTAGTTCATGTTCATACACCAAATCAATAAACATGATCAGATCATGTTCATACACCAAATCAATAAACATGATCAGTTCATGTTCATACACCAAATCAATAAACATAATCAGTTCATGTTCATACACCAAATCAATAAACATGATCAGTTCATGTTCATACACCAAATCAATAAACATGATCAGTTCATGTTCATACACCAAATCAATAAACATGATCAGTTCATGTTCATACACCAAATCAATAAACATGATCAGTTCATGTTCATACACCAAATCAATAAACATGATCAGTTCATGTTCATACACCAAATCAATAAACATGATCAGTTCATGTTCATACACCAAATCAATAAACATGATCAGTTCATGTTCATACACCAAATCAATAAACATGATCAGTTCATGTTCATACACCAAATCAATAAACATGATCAGTTCATGTTCATACACCAAATCAATAAACATGATCAGTTCATGTTCATACACCAAATCAATAAACATAATCAGTTCATGTTCATACACCAAATCAATAAACATGATCAGTTCATGTTCATACACCAAATCAATAAACATGATCAGTTCATGTTCATACACCAAATCAATAAACATGATCAGTTCATGTTCATACACCAAATCAATAAACATGATCAGTTCATGTTCATACACCAAATCAATAAACATGATCAGTTCATGTTCATACACCAAATCAATAAACATGATCAGTTCATGTTCATACACCAAATCAATAAACATGATCAGTTCATGTTCATACACCAAATCAATAAACATGATCAGTTCATGTTCATACACCAAATCAATAAACATGATCAGTTCATGTTCATACACCAAACTCCACTCAATAAATCAATAAACATGAATCAGCTGCTCACTTTACACACTAAAGGTGTTCTTCATTCATATGAACAGTTGAACTCCTATAGTGACGTTATTTACTGTATTAGATGTCTTATTTGTCTAAATGATAGTTTGTTCCGATCAGAAGAGCTGCTGTTGGTTAAACTTCCTCAGACCGCTGAAACTCCTTCACAGAAACCAGGGACCTCATTCAGCAGATTTCTGGATGGAGTTTGGTGCGCAGCGCTGCGAGCAGGAGGGTGATGGTCAGCAGGCTGCAGGAACAGCTGGATAGATGGTGTTATCAGGCTGCAGGAACAGCCGCGGAGATGATCCGGTCTGTTTGTCCTCGTTGAAAGTCAGTAAATGTAGTTTTACACACTGAGTCTTCCTGACTCAGAACCAGATCCAGATCCAGAACCAGACTCCGCTCACTTCTCCCGCTGTTCATCTCTCTTCCGCTCAGGCTGCTGCTGCTTCTTCTTCTGGTTTAATGTGTGCAGCTCCGCTCTGCTGCCCTCTGCAGCTGGTGACGGGTTACCGTGGTTACAGTCTGGTTACCGCCTGGTTACCGTGGTTACCGCCTGGTTACCGTGGTGATCTCGCTGCAGCTTCAGCTTCAATAGACTCTGATTCTGTTTGGAGGTTTCCAACAATTAGAGGAATGAAAAAGCTTTTATTGATTAATTATTTAGTTTATTATTTACGGAAAATAAATACCAGGACATTTTATTTAAATTAATGCAATTTAATCACATTAACATGAAGATTAAAATTGAACTTAATGCAATTAAATCAAATTTTAAATGTAATAAAACATGAACTGTGATGTCACCACGTCACATAAAGAAACTAAAGTTTTAGTTTCATGATTAAGTAGTTATTAATTTCCACCGACATGCAGGATCACAGCACAGATCAATAAACCAATCACACGTGGTACGGGACAGGAAGTAGGTCTTACATCAGCAGCAGCAGCGATGACATCACAGAAATGAAGCAGTGGATGATGTCATTATTTTACTGCTTCCTGTTTTTACAGATGAGCTATGATGTCATCACAACGACGACACGCGATGATGTCACATAAAAAAGAATATCAGAATAATTCATAATGAAAAGCAGCGTGTGACATCACTAACAAGCTCTTCTCTGGTTACCATAGCAACTAATGAATCAGATGCTGAAACGTCTACAAGAAAATATCTACAGATACAAATAATAACAAGTAAATAAATAAATCCATAACGCCTGAAAGAAAACAAAAATCAATGATATAAATAAGATCAAAGGTTTTGATCAGCTGATCTGAACGCAGTAATATAGAATATAGATATAAAGAATATAGAATATAGATAGAAATAAAAACAGGAAGTCATTAACATTTTTATCCACGAAGAAAAAAAAAAAAAACAGTTTACAGCTGCCTGACGCCTCGTCGCGTCTTCTCCTTAACGTCTTCTCCTTAACATCTTCTCCTTAACATCTTCTCCTTAACGTCTTCTCCTTAACATCTTCTCCTTAACATCTTCTCCTTAACGTCTTCTCCTTAACATCTTCTCCTTAACATCTTCTCCTTAACGTCTTCTCGTGTCTTCTCGTTAGCGTCTCCTCGTTGGCGTTTCCTCGTTGGCGTTTCCTCGTTGGCGTCTCCTCGTTGGCGTCTCCTCGTCGCGTCTTCTCCTTAACGTCTTCTCCTTAACGTCTTCTCGTGTCTTCTCGTTGGCGTCTCCTCGTTGGCGTCTCCTCATTGGCGTCTCCTCGTTGGCGTTTCCTCGTTGGCGTCTCCTCGTTGGCGTCTCCTCGTCGCGTCTTCTCCTTAACGTCTTCTCCTTAACGTCTTCTCGTGTCTTCTCGTTGGCGTCTCCTCGTTGGCGTCTCCTCATTGGCGTCTCCTCGTTGGCGTTTCCTCGTTGGCGTCTCCTCGTTGGCGTCTCCTCGTTGCCGTTTCCTCGTTAGCGTCTCCTCGTTGGCGTCTCCTCGTCGCGTCTTCTCCTTAACGTCTTCTCGTGTCTTCTCGTTAGCGTCTCCTCGTTGGCGTTTCCTCGTTGGCGTCTCCTCGTCGCGTCTTCTCCTTAATGTCTTCTCCTTAACGTCTTCTCCTTAACGTCTTCTCGTGTCTTCTCGTTGGCGTCTCCTCGTTGGCGTTTCCTCGTTGGCGTCTCCTCGTTGGCGTCTCCTCGTTGGCGTCTCCTCGTTGCCGTTTCCTCGTTGGCGTCTCCTCGTTGGCGTCTCCTCGTTGCGTCTTCTCCTTAACGTCTCCTCGTTGGCGTCTCCTCGTTGCGTCTTCTCCTTAACGTCTCCTCGTTGGCGTCTCCTCGTTGCGTCTTCTCCTTAACGTCTCCTCGTTGGCGTCTCCTTGTTGGCATCTCCTCGTTGGCGTCTCCTCGTTAGCGTCTCCTCGTTGGCGTCTTCTCGTTAGCAATTCCTCGTTGGCGACTCCTCATTGGCTACTCTCTACTCTATTGTACTCTACTGTCCTCTACTCTACTGTCCTCTACTCCACTGTCCTCTACTCTACTCTACTGTCCTCTACTCTACTGTCCTCTACTCTACTCTACTGTCCTCTACTCTACTGTCCTCTACTCTACTGTCCTCTACTCTACTCTACTGTCCTCTACTCTACTGTCCTCTACTGTCCTCTACTCTACTCTACTCTACTCTACTCTACTGTCCTCTACTCTACTCTACTGTCCTCTACTCTACTGTCCTCTACTCTACTCTACTCTACTGTCCTCTACTCTACTGTCCTCTACTCTACTGTCCTCTACTCTACTCTACTGTCCTCTACTCTACTGTCCTCTACTCTACTCTACTCTACTCTACTCTACTCTACTCTACTGTCCTCTACTCTACTGTCCTCTACTCTACTCTACTCTACTCTACTCTACTCTACTGTCCTCTACTCTACTGTCCTCTACTCTACTGTCCTCTACTGTCCTCTACTCTACTGTCCTCTACTCTACTCTACTGTCCTCTACTCTACTGTCCTCTACTGTCCTCTACTCTACTCTACTCTACTCTACTCTACTCTACTCTACTCTACTGTCCTCTACTCTACTGTCCTCTACTCTACTCTACTCTACTGTCCTCTACTCTACTGTCCTCTACTCTACTCTACTCTACTCTACTCTACTCTACTCTACTGTCCTCTACTCTACTGTCCTCTACTCTACTCTACTCTACTGTCCTCTACTCTACTCTACTGTCCTCTACTCTACTGTCCTCTACTGTCCTCTACTCTACTCTACTCTACTCTACTCTACTCTACTCTACTGTCCTCTACTCTACTGTCCTCTACTCTACTCTACTCTACTGTCCTCTACTCTACTGTCCTCTACTCTACTCTACTCTACTCTACTCTACTCTACTCTACTCTACTGTCCTCTACTCTACTGTCCTCTACTCTACTCTACTCTACTGTCCTCTACTCTACTCTACTGTCCTCTACTCTACTGTCCTCTACTGTCCTCTACTCTACTCTACTCTACTCTACTCTACTCTACTCTACTGTCCTCTACTCTACTGTCCTCTACTCTACTCTACTCTACTGTCCTCTACTCTACTGTCCTCTACTCTACTCTACTCTACTGTCCTCTACTCTACTGTCCTCTACTCTACTGTCCTCTACTGTCCTCTACTCTACTGTCCTCTACTCTACTCTTCTGTCCTCTACTCTACTCTTCTGTCCTCTACTCTTCTGTCCTCTACTCTTCTGTCCTCTACTCTTCTGTCCTCTACTCTACTGTCCTCTACTCTACTGTCCTCTACTCTACTGTCCTCTACTCTACTCTTCTGTCCTCTACTCTACTCTTCTGTCCTCTACTCTACTGTCCTCTACTCTACTCTTCTGTCCTCTACTCTACTCTTCTGTCCTCTACTCTTCTGTCCTCTACTCTACTGTCCTCTACTCTACTGTCCTCTACTCTACTGTCCTCTACTCTGTTCCGGCTCTGCTCTGCTCTACGAGTCTGACCGGTGGAACCAGCCGACCAATCAGCTGCCAGACTAAAGGAACTACTCCTCCCATAATGCCTTAGTTCTCCTCAAACGAGCCGCCATGTTGGTTTGAGACGCCGCGGAGCAGAGCGAACCCTCACTAGCCGTTCGTGGGTGCGGTAAACATCTCCATGGTAACGGTGAGCTCAACCAATCAGAGACGTCGCCGTCACACTTAAGGATTGTGGGTAGTGAAGTTCTACTGCTATCGGACGGACCGGTGGAGCAGATGGCGTGGTAGCTGGCGGTGAGTCGACCGACATCATCACACTATGACCCTCCATGTTGACCTCTGACCTCAAATATACATTCAGGCTCCGCCTCCAGCAGGTCCACAACAATAAACACACCAATGAGAACAAAGAACTGATAATACTGACTATGACGGTTACGTGACATCATCAACTATCTAAGTGTTTCCTGTCAGGCGCCCCTCAGTCGGACCAGTCCTGGTCCTCGGGTTCAGAGTCCTCCTCTGATTCGCTGTACTCCACGGCGATGCGTCGCGACAGGATGGTGGCGACGTCGTTTCCCGTGGGCTCTCGTTTCTTGGCCTCCTCCTGCTCGCGCTGCTCCTGGACCTTCCTCAGCTGGATACCTGCAGACGGGGAGAGACCAGAACCTCAACGCTACGTCGGACCACAGGTCAGTACCACCGTGAGCACCGTGTGACAGCTGACCTCTGCGTATGGCGGCCAGCAGGTCGCTGCGGGCGTCGTTCGTCGGCACGTTGGCTCCGCCGGGAGCCTTCCTGCCGTCTGTCGTCGGGGGCAAAGGGGGAGCGGCGGCCGAGGGCGGGGCCTGGCCTCCGGGCCGGGACGGGGAGGGGACGTAGTTGGCTGGCGGAGGCGGCGGAGGGGAGGGGCTGTAGGGGCGGGACAGGACGGCGGCGCCACCTGGAGGACGAGACATTGATGAGCTGGCGGAAACATCACAGGTAGAACGTCTAAATGTGCGTTACCGTGGTTACCGGG
Source organism: Sebastes fasciatus (assembly GCF_043250625.1). Classification (NCBI taxonomy): domain Eukaryota; kingdom Metazoa; phylum Chordata; class Actinopteri; order Perciformes; family Sebastidae; genus Sebastes; species Sebastes fasciatus. The sequence continues at coordinate 43,030,540 of NC_133797.1, forward strand.
AGCAGCTGCGGGGTGCGTTGCCATGGCAGCGGTGTTGGGGAACACCATCTGTCCCGTTGACGGCATGAGAGGGGGGGGCGGCGGCGGGGGGGCCGGAGGGATCTGATGGTCACTGAGGAGAGATGGAGGTCAAAGGTCAAACATGAGTCACTTGACACACTGCGTGTGCGTGTGCGTGTGCGTGTGCGTGTGCGTGTGCGTGTGCGTGTGCGTGTGTACTTGGCCTCCTTGGCAGCGTTGGTCCGTGCTCCGTTCTGCTCCGAGCCGGCGAGCGGCGGCTGGTGGAGATGATGCGGCTGGTTGCGGCCCAGTGAGTGTTGGCGGGCCGTTGCCGTGGCGACCACAGAGGATGCAGACGGGGGTCGGAGGGCGCGGTCCAACGACTGAGTCTGACCGCTTCCTGACACCGTCACATGATCCTTCCCATCATGCCCCTGGGCGTCATGGTGGGGGGGGAAGGAGAGGTCGTCTGACCTGGGGGGGGGGATTATAATAATATATTATTATATAACAATATACAGTCATTATTATTATTATTATTATTATAACAATAAGGAACATTTACAGCACTGGTGTATTAATAATAATAATAATAATAATAATAATATTATTATTAATAATAATAATATTAATTATAATAATGATAATAACTTACTATTACTTATTGGATGGAATAATATCAATAATTATTATAATAATAATATTTAAAATAATAGTATTAATAATAATAATAATAATAGTGTACTATTACTTATTACACTGAATATTAATCTTAACAATAATAATAATAAGGTACCATTACTTATTAGACTGAATAATATTAATAATAATATAATAATATTAATAATAATATAACAATAATAATAATAGTAGTAATAAGTTACCATTACTCATTACCCTGACCATCCGGTTCCAACAGGACAGCCTACGATAGATGGAGACCTCTCTGGTCCCAGGATGACCTCAGACTGACCTTTGACCTCGGACTGATGAGACCGTGTTTACCTGTCAGGTGACATGGAGCCGTCGGAGGTGTGGTAAGGTGACGGCGTCACCCGAGCGTCGGGGCGGAGCTCCTTGTCGTACGCCATCAGGTTCCATTCCTGTCGCCTGTTCCGAGCTTTCCGAACCTTCACAGGAAGAACAACAACAGCCCTTCAAAATAAAAGGATGGATAATAATAAAGAGATGAGAACGGGGAGGAGGAACTGACCTTCTTCACCTCCCGTCCTGAAGACTCCTCCACATGCTTCTGCTCCTGGAACACAGAGATCATTGTCATTCTGCTGCTGTCACACACACACAGGAAGTGATGTCACAGATAAAGAGATGACCCACCTTCTGGCGTCTCTTCTCTTTGCGTTTGTTCTCGGTGGCCTGAAGCATCTTCTCCCGCCACAAGCTGAAGAAGTACGACGGGTCGGTGTAGAACTTCAGACCGTCCTTCTTATCGTCCCTTCACACACACAACAATCCTCCTATTACTAATAAAGCTCTAATTACTAATAAAGCTCTAATTACTAATAAAGCTCTAATTACTACTAAAGCTCTAATTACTAATAAAGCTCTAATTACTACTAAAGCTCTAATTACTAATAAAGCTCTAATTACTAATAAAGCTCTAATTACTACTAAAGCTCTAATTACTACTAAAGCTCTAATTACTAATAAAGCTCTAATTACTAATAAAGCTCTAATTACTAATAAAGCTCTAATTACTACTAAAGCTCTAATAAAAGCTCTAATTACTACTAAAGCTCTAATTACTAATAAAGCTCTAATTACTACTAAAGCTCTAATTACTAATAAAGCTCTAATTACTAATAAAGCTCTAATTACTAATAAAGCTCTAATTACTACTAAAGCTCTAATTAAAGCTCTAATTACTACTAAAGCTCTAATTACTAATAAAGCTCTAATTACTACTAAAGCTCTAATTACTAATAAAGCTCTAATTACTACTAAAGCTCTAATTAAAGCTCTAATTACTAATAAAGCTCTAATTACTACTAAAGCTCTAATTACTACTAAAGCTCTAATTACTAATAAAGCTCTAATTACTAATAAAGCTCTAATTACTACTAAAGCTCTAATTACTAATAAAGCTCTAATTACTACTAAAGCTCTAATTACTACTAAAGCTCTAATTACTAATAAAGCTCTAATTACTAATAAAGCTCTAATTACTACTAAAGCTCTAATTAAAGCTCTAATTACTACTAAAGCTCTAATTACTAATAAAGCTCTAATTACTACTAAAGCTCTAATTACTAATAAAGCTCTAATTACTAATAAAGCTCTAATTACTAATAAAGCTCTAATTACTACTAAAGCTCTAATTAAAGCTCTAATTACTACTAAAGCTCTAATTACTAATAAAGCTCTAATTACTACTAAAGCTCTAATTACTAATAAAGCTCTAATTACTACTAAAGCTCTAATTAAAGCTCTAATTACTACTAAAGCTCTAATTACTACTAAAGCTCTAATTACTAATAAAGCTCTAATTACTACTAAAGCTCTAATTACTAATAAAGCTCTAATTACTACTAAAGCTCTAATTACTACTAAAGCTCTAATTACTAATAAAGCTCTAATTACTAATAAAGCTCTTATTACTAATTACAGAAGTGACATGAGAGGGTGGAGCTATGTACATGTACAGGATGCTGAACTGACCTGTAGGGGGTCAGGATGTTGAACTGACCTGTAAGGGGTCAGGATGTTAAACTGACCTGTAGGGGGTCAGGATGTTGAACTGACCTGTAGGGAGTCAGGATGTTAAACTGACCTGTAGGGGGTCAGGATGCTGAACTGACCTGTAGGGGGTCAGGATGTTGAACTGACCTGTAGGGGGTCAGGATGTTAAACTGACCTGTAAGGGGTCAGGATGTTGAACTGACCTGTAAGGGGTCAGGATGCTGAACTGACCTGTAGGGGGTCAGGATGCTGAACTGACCTGTAGGGGGTCAGGATGTTAAACTGACCTGTAAGGGGTCAGGATGCTGAACTGACCTGTAGGGGGTCAGAATGCTGAACTGACCTGTAGGGGGTCAGGATGTTGAACTGACCTGTAGGGGGTCAGGATGTTAAACTGACCTGTAGGGGGTCAGGATGCTGAACTGACCTGTAGGGGGTCAGGATGTTAAACTGACCTGTAAGGGGTCAGGATGTTAAACTGACCTGTAAGGGGTCAGGATGTTGAACTGACCTGTAGGGGGTCAGGATGTTGAACTGACCTGTAGGGGGTCAGGATGCTGAACTGACCTGTAGGGGGTCAGGATGCTGAACTGACCTGTAGGGGGTCAGGATGTTAAACTGACCTGTAGGGGGTCAGGATGCTGAACTGACCTGTAGGGGGTCAGGATGCTGAACTGACCTGTAGGGGGTCAGGATGTTAAACTGACCTGTAGGGGGTCAGGATGCTGAACTGACCTGTAGGGGGTCAGGATGCTGAACTGACCTGTAGGGGGTCAGGATGCTGAACTGACCTGTAGGGGGTCAGGATGCTGAACTGACCTGTAGGGGGTCAGGATGTTAAACTGACCTGTAGGGGGTCAGGATGCTGAACTGACCTGTAGGGGGTCAGGATGCTGAACTGACCTGTAGGGGGTCAGGATGCTGAACTGACCTGTAGGGGGTCAGGATGTTGAACTGACCTGTAGGGGGTCAGGATGCTGAACTGACCTGTAGGGGGTCAGGATGCTGAACTGACCTGTAGGGGGTCAGGATGTTAAACTGACCTGTAGGGGGTCAGGATGCTGAACTGACCTGTAGGGGGTCAGGATGCTGAACTGACCTGTAGGGGGTCAGGATGCTGAACTGACCTGTAGGGGGTCAGGATGCTGAACTGACCTGTAGGGGGTCAGGATGTTAAACTGACCTGTAGGGGGTCAGGATGTTAAACTGACCTGTAGGGGGTCAGGATGTTAAACTGACCTGTAGGGGGTCAGGATGCTGAACTGACCTGTAGGGGGTCAGGATGTTAAACTGACCTGTAGGGGGTCAGGATGCTGAACTGACCTGTAGGGGGTCAGGATGCTGAACTGACCTGTAGGGGGTCAGGATGTTGAGGGGCGGCGGTTTGTCGCAGCGTTGGTACATCTCCAGAACCGGGTTGAGGATGGAGCTCCGTGACACCACCTGCTGGTCCTGGATGGTGCTGCTCCTGAAAGCCTTCCTCATGTTGATGTCCTGCAGAGACACTAGACCACAAACAGTACTATTACTACGTAGTAGGACTACTAGTATTAGTACTAGTAGTACTAGTAGGACTAGTAGTAGTAGTAGTAGTAGTACTAGTAGGACTAGTAGTAGTAGTAGTAGTAGTAGTAGTAGTAGTAGTAGTAGGACTAGTAGTAGTAGTAGAAGTAGTACTAGTAGGACTAGTAGTAGGACTAGTAGAAGTAGTAGTAGTACTAGTAGGACTAGTAGTAGTACTAGTAGGACTACTAGTAGTAGTACTAGTAGTACTAGTAGGACTAGTAGTAGTAGTTCTAGCAGTAGGACTACTAGTAGTAGTACTAGTAGGACTAGTAGTAGTAGTAGAACTAGTAGTACTAGTAGTAGTAGGACTACTAGTAGTAGTACTAGTAGGACTACTAGTAGTAGTAGTAGGACTAGTAGTAGTAGTAGTACTAATAGTAGTAGTACTAGTAAGACTATTAGTAGTAGTAGGACTAGTAGTAGTAGTAGTAGTAGTACTACTAGTAGTGGTAAGACTATTAGTAGTAGTAGTACTAGTAGTAGTAGTAGTAATACTAGTAATACTAGTAATAGTAGTAATAGTAGTAGTAGTAGAAATACTAGTAGTAGTAGTAGTAGTGTTAGTAGTAGTAGTAATATTAGTAGTAGTAGTACTTCTAGTAGTAGTAGTAGTAGTAATAGTAGTAGTAGTAGAAATACTAGTAGTAGTAGTAGTAGTAGTAGTAGTAGTACTACTAGTAGTAGTAGTAGTAGTAGTAATACTAGTAGTAGTAGTAGTAGTGTTAGTAGTAGTAGTAATATTAGTAGTAGTAGTAGTAGTTAGTAGTAGTAGTAATATTAGTAGTAGTAGTACTACTAGTAGTAGTAGTAGTAGTACTACTAGTAGTAGTAGTAGTAGTAGTAGTAGTGTTAGTAGTAGTAGTAATATTAGTAGTAGTAGTACTTTTAGTAGTAGTAGTAGTAGAAATACTAGTAGTAGTAGTAGTAGTAGTAGTAGTAGTAGTAATACTAGTAGTAGTAGTAGTAGTGTTAGTAGTAGTAGTAATATTAGTAGTAGTAGTACTAGCAGTAGTAGTAATAGTAGTAGTAATACTAGTAGTGGTAGTAGTAGTAGTAGTAGTAGTAGTAGTAGTAGTACTAGGACTAGTAGTAGTAGTAGTAGCTGTGGTCAGTTGCTGACTCACCTTCCTCCACGGTGGAGTCCAGCTGTGTGACCTTCACCGCCAGCAGGTCGACTCTCTCCTGCAGGTTGCTCATCCTCAGGTGGAAACCGTTGGCCTCCGTGAACAGCTCGCTGAAGATGTCCTCCGCATGGCGACCTGCACGCCACGACATCACAGGAAACACAAACCAACCACATTCACCTGATCTGATCTGATCTGACTGATCTGACTGATCTGATCTGATCTGATCTGATCTGACTGATCTGACTGATCTGATCTGATCTGATCTGACTGATCTGATCTGATCTGATCTGACTGATCTGACTGATCTGACTGATCTGATCTGATCTGATCTGATCTGACTGATCTGATCTGATCTGATCTGATCTGACTGATCTGACTGATCTGATCTGACTGATCTGACCTGATCTGATCTGATCTGACTGATCTGACTGATCTGATCTGATCTGACTGATCTGACTGATCTGACTGATCTGATCTGATCTGATCTGATCTGACTGATCTGATCTGATCTGATCTAATCTGACTGATCTGATCTGATCTGATCTGATCTGACTGATCTGATCTAAGATGATCTGATCTGACTGATCTGATCTGATCTGATCCGACTGATCTGATCTGATCTGACTAAACTGATCTGATCTGATCTGATCTGATCTGACTGATCTGATCTGATCTGACTGATCTGATCTGATCTGATCTGATGTGATGTGATGTGATGTGATGTGATGTGATCTGATCTGACTGATCTGATCTGATCTGATCTGATGTGATGTGATGTGATCTGATCTGATCTGATCTGATCTGATCTGACTGATCTGATCTGATCTGATCTGATCTGATCTGACTGATCTGATCTGATCTGATCTAATCTGACTGATCTGATCTGATCTGACTGATCTGATCTGACTGATATGACTGATCTGACTGATCTGATCTGATCTGACTGATCTGACTGATCTGATCTAATCTGACTGATCTGATCTGATCTGATCTGACTGATCTGATCTGATCTGATCTGACTGATCTGATCTAAGATGATCTGATCTGACTGATCTGATCTGATCTGATCCGACTGATCTGATCTGATCTGACTAAACTGATCTGATCTGATCTGATCTGATCTGACTGATCTGATCTGATCTGACTGATCTGATCTGATCTGATCTGATCTGATGTGATGTGATGTGATGTGATGTGATCTGATCTGATCTGACTGATCTGATCTGATCTGATCTGATCTGATCTGATCTGCTCTGCTCTGCTCTGCAGCTGTTCTGAGATCAGATTCCAGTCTGAACTCTAGTGTTCTGGGTTCTGTAGTCCAGACCAAGACTGTGTTGTAGTTCATGGTGTTCAGGTGTCACTCACTGAGTCCTCCCAGCTGTTTGATGACGGCGGCCAGCGTGCTGTTGGTGACACACTCCAGCTCACTGACGACGCCATCAGGCAGAGCGCAGCGACACAAATACCTGGGTTCAATGATCCGCTTCACCAACGGCATGGCTCACCTGGAGAGAGGGGAGGGGGTCACATGACATGGTCTCAGATGAAGAGCACTGATACTTGGCCTCTATTCAGCCCTACCTGTCTCCATGGCAACAGCCGGTTGAGGTCAGGTGAGAGGTGAAGCCCTGCCCCTTCCTGTGACCACCATGGGACCTTATAGTGGTATGGTAACCATAGAAACCAGCCCCCTCTCCCTAACCAGTGGTAACCATAGAAACCACCCCTCCTCCCTAACCAGTGGTAACCATAGAAACCACCCATCCTCCCTAACCACTGGTAACCATAGAAACCACCCCTCCTCCCTAACCAGTTGTAACCTGAACAGGGCCGTAATACCAGGTGTGAACATGACGTTAATACCAGGTGTGAACATGACGTTAATACCAGGTGTTAACATGACGTTAATACCAGGTGTGAACATGACGTTAATACCAGGTGTGAACATGACGTTAATACCAGGTGTGAACATGACGTTAATACCAGGTGTGAACATGACGTTAATACCAGGTGTTAACATGACGTTAATACCAGGTGTGAACATGACGTTAATACCAGGTGTGAACATGACGTTAATACCAGGTGTGAACATGACGTTAATACCAGGTGTGAACATGACGTTAATACCAGGTGTGAACATGACGTTAATAACAGGTGTGAACATGACGTTAATACCAGGTGTGAACATGACGTTAATACCAGGTGTGAACATGACGTTAATATCAGGTGTGAACAGGGCCTTAATACCAGGTGTGAACATGATGTTAATACCAGGTGTGAACATGACGTTAATACCAGATGTGAACATGACGTTAATATCAGGTGTTAACATTACGTTAATACCAGGTGTGAACATGATGTTAATATCAGGTGTGAACATGACGTTAATACCAGGTGTGAACATGATGTTAATACCAGGTGTGAACATGACGTTAATACCAGATGTGAACATGACGTTAATATCAGGTGTTAACATTACGTTAATACCAGGTGTGAACATGATGTTAATACCAGGTGTGAACATGACGTTAATACCAGATGTGAACATGACGTTAATATCAGGTGTTAACATTACGTTAATACCAGGTGTGAACATGATGTTAATACCAGGTGTGAACATGACGTTAATACCAGGTGTGAACATGACGTTAATACCAGGTGTGAACATGACGTTAATACCAGGTGTGAACATGACGTTAATACCTGGTGTGAACATGACGTTAATACCAGGTGTGAACATGACGTTAATAACAGGTGTGAACATGATGTTAATATCAGGTGTGAACATGACGTTAATACCAGGTGTGAACATGATGTTAATACCAGGTGTGAACATGACGTTAATACCAGATGTGAACATGACGTTAATATCAGGTGTTAACATTACGTTAATACCAGGTGTGAACATGATGTTAATACCAGGTGTGAACATGACGTTAATACCAGATGTGAACATGACGTTAATATCAGGTGTTAACATTACGTTAATACCAGGTGTGAACATGACGTTAATACCAGGTGTGAACATGACGTTAATACCAGGTGTGAACATGACGTTAATACCAGGTGTGAACATGACGTTAATATCAGGTGTGAACATGACGTTAATACCAGGTGTGAACATGACGTTAATACCAGGTGTGAACATGACGTTAATACCTGGTGTGAACATGACGTTAATACCAGGTGTGAACATGACGTTAATACCAGGTGTTAACATGACGTTAATACCAGGTGTGAACATTACGTTAATACCAGGTGTGAACATGACGTTAATACCAGGTGTTAACATGACGTTAATACCTGGTGTGAACATGATGTTAATATCAGGTGTGAACATGAAGTTAATATCAGGTGTGAACATGACGTTAATACCAGGTGTGAACATGACGTTAATACCAGGTGTGAACATGACGTTAATACCAGGTGTTAACATGACGTTAATACCAGGTGTGAACATGACGTTAATACCTGGTGTGAACATGACGTTAATATCAGGTGTGAACATGAAGTTAATTCCAGGTGTGAACATGACGTTAATACCAGGTGTGAACATGACGTTAATACCAGGTGTGAACATTACGTTAATACCAGGTGTGAACATGACGTTAATACCAGGTGTTAACATGACGTTAATACCAGGTGTGAACATGACGTTAATACCTGGTGTGAACATGACGTTAATATCAGGTGTGAACATGAAGTTAATTCCAGGTGTGAACATGACGTTAATACCAGGTGTGAACATGATGTTAATATCAGGTGTGAACATGAAGTTAATTCCAGGTGTGAACATGACGTTAATACCAGGTGTGAACATGACGTTAATACCAGGTGTGAACATGATGTTAATATCAGGTGTGAACATGAAGTTAATTCCAGGTGTGAACATGACGTTAATACCAGGTGTGAACATGACGTTAATACCAGGTGTGAACATGACGTTAATATCAGGTGTGAACAGGCCTTAATACCAGGTGTGAACATGATGTTAATACCAGGTGTGAACATGACGTTAATACCAGGTGTGAACATGACGTTAATATCAGGTGTTAACATTACCTTAATAAAAGGTGTGAACATGATGTTAATATCAGGTGTGAACATGACGTTAATATCAGGTGTGAACATGACGTTAATACCAGGTGTGAACATGACGTTAATACCAGGTGTGAACATGACGTTAATACCTGGTGTGAACATGACGTTAATACCAGGTGTGAACATGACGTTAATACCAGGTGTGAACATGACGTTAATACCAGGTGTTAACATGACGTTAATACCAGGTGTGAACATGACGTTAATACCAGGTGTGAACATGACGTTAATACCAGGTGTTAACATGACGTTAATACCAGGTGTGAACATGACGTTAATAACAGGTGTGAACATGACGTTAATACCAGGTGTGAACATGACGTTAATACCAGGTGTGAACATGACGTTAATACCAGGTGTGAACATGACGTTAATACCAGGTGTGAACATGAAGTTAATATCAGGTGTGAACATGACGTTAATACCAGGTGTGAACATGACGTTAATACCAGGTGTGAACATGAAGTTAATACCAGGTGTGAACATGACGTTAATATCAGGTGTGAACATGACGTTAATACCAGGTGTGAACATGACGTTAATACCAGGTGTGAACATGACGTTAATACCAGGTGTGAACATGACGTTAATACCAGGTGTGAACATGACGTTAATATCAGGTGTTAACATTACGTTAATACCAGGTGTGAACATGATGTTAATATCAGGTGTGAACATGACGTTAATATCAGGTGTGAACATGAAGTTAATACCAGGTGTGAACATGACGTTAATATCAGGTGTGAACATGAAGTTAATTCCAGGTGTGAACATGACGTTAATACCAGGTGTGAACATGATGTTAATATCAGGTGTGAACATGAAGTTAATTCCAGGTGTGAACATGACGTTAATACCAGGTGTGAACATGACGTTAATACCAGGTGTGAACATGACGTTAATATCAGGTGTGAACAGGCCTTAATACCAGGTGTGAACATGATGTTAATACCAGGTGTGAACATGACGTTAATACCAGGTGTGAACATGACGTTAATATCAGGTGTTAACATTACGTTAATAAAAGGTGTGAACATGATGTTAATATCAGGTGTGAACATGACGTTAATATCAGGTGTGAACATGACGTTAATACCAGGTGTGAACATGACGTTAATATCAGGTGTTAACATTACGTTAATACCAGGTGTGAACATGATGTTAATATCAGGTGTGAACATGACGTTAATATCAGGTGTGAACATGAAGTTAATACCAGGTGTGAACATGACGTTAATATCAGGTGTGAACATGAAGTTAATTCCAGGTGTGAACATGACGTTAATACCAGGTGTGAACATGATGTTAATATCAGGTGTGAACATGAAGTTAATTCCAGGTGTGAACATGACGTTAATACCAGGTGTGAACATGACGTTAATACCAGGTGTGAACATGACGTTAATATCAGGTGTGAACAGGCCTTAATACCAGGTGTGAACATGATGTTAATACCAGGTGTGAACATGACGTTAATACCAGGTGTGAACATGACGTTAATATCAGGTGTTAACATTACGTTAATAAAAGGTGTGAACATGATGTTAATATCAGGTGTGAACATGACGTTAATACCAGGTGTGAACATGAAGTTAATATCAGGTGTGAACATGACGTTAATACCAGGTGTGAACATGACGTTAATACCAGGTGTGAACATGAAGTTAATATCAGGTGTGAACATGACGTTAATACCAGGTGTGAACATGACGTTAATATCAGGTGTGAACATGACGTTAATACCAGGTGTGAACATGAAGTTAATATCAGGTGTGAACATGACGTTAATACCAGGTGTGAACATGACGTTAATATCAGGTGTGAACATGACGTTAATACCAGGTGTGAACATGAAGTTAATATCAGGTGTGAACATGACGTTAATACCAGGTGTGAACATGACGTTAATATCAGGTGTGAACATGACGTTAATACCAGGTGTGAACATGATGTTAATATCAGGTGTGAACAGGGCCTTAATACCAGGTGTGAACATGATGTTAATACCAGGTGTGAACATGACGTTAATACCAGGTGTGAACATGACGTTAATATCAGGTGTGAACATGACGTTAATACCAGGTGTGAACATGACGTTAATACCAGGTGTGAACATGACGTTAATACCAGGTGTGAACATGACGTTAATACCAGGTGTGAACATGACGTTAATACCAGGTGTGAACATGATGTTAATATCAGGTGTGAACATGACGTTAATACCAGGTGTGAACATGAAGTTAATATCAGGTGTGAACATGACGTTAATACCAGGTGTGAACATGACGTTAATACCTGGTGTGAACATGACGTTAATATCAGGTGTGAACATGACGTTAATACCAGGTGTGAACATGACGTTAATACCAGGTGTTAACATGACGTTAATACCAGGTGTGAACATGACGTTAATACCAGGTGTTAACATGAAGTTAATATCAGGTGTGAACATGACGTTAATACCAGGTGTGAACATGACGTTAATACCAGGTGTGAACATGAAGTTAATATCAGGTGTGAACATGACGTTAATACCAGGTGTGAACATGACGTTAATACCAGGTGTGAACATGAAGTTAATATCAGGTGTGAACATGACGTTAATACCAGGTGTGAACATGACGTTAATATCAGGTGTGAACATGACGTTAATACCAGGTGTGAACATGAAGTTAATATCAGGTGTGAACATGACGTTAATACCAGGTGTGAACATGACGTTAATACCAGGTGTGAACATGAAGTTAATATCAGGTGTGAACATGACGTTAATACCAGGTGTGAACATGACGTTAATACCAGGTGTGAACATGAAGTTAATATCAGGTGTGAACATGACGTTAATACCAGGTGTGAACATGACGTTAATATCAGGTGTGAACATGACGTTAATACCAGGTGTGAACATGAAGTTAATATCAGGTGTGAACAGGGCGTTAATACCAGGTGTGAACATGACGTTAATACCAGGTGTGAACATGACGTTAATATCAGGTGTGAACATGACGTTAATACCAGGTGTGAACATGACGTTAATACCAGGTGTGAACATGACGTTAATACCAGGTGTTAACATGACGTTAATACCAGGTGTTAACATGACGTTAATACCAGGTGTTAACATGACGTTAATACCAGGTGTGAACATGACGTTAATATCAGGTGTGAACATGACGTTAATACCAGGTGTGAACATGACGTTAATATCAGGTGTGAACATGACGTTAATACCAGGTGTGAACATGACGTTAATATCAGGTGTGAACATGACGTTAATACCAGGTGTGAACATGAAGTTAATATCAGGTGTGAACATGACGTTAATACCAGGTGTGAACATGACGTTAATACCAGGTGTGAACATGAAGTTAATACCAGGTGTGAACATGACGTTAATACCAGGTGTGAACATGACGTTAATACCAGGTGTGAACATGACGTTAATATCAGGTGTGAACATGACGTTAATACCAGGTGTGAACATGACGTTAATACCAGGTGTGAACATGACGTTAATACCAGGTGTGAACATGACGTTAATACCAGGTGTGAACATGAAGTTAATATCAGGTGTGAACATGACGTTAATACCAGGTGTGAACATGACGTTAATACCAGGTGTGAACAGGGCGTTAATACCAGGTGTGAACATGACGTTAATACCAGGTGTGAACATGATGTTAATATCAGGTGTGAACATGAAGTTAATTCCAGGTGTGAACATGACGTTAATACCAGGTGTGAACATGACGTTAATACCAGGTGTGAACATGACGTTAATATCAGGTGTGAACAGGCCTTAATACCAGGTGTGAACATGATGTTAATACCAGGTGTGAACATGACGTTAATACCAGGTGTGAACATGACGTTAATATCAGGTGTTAACATTACGTTAATAAAAGGTGTGAACATGATGTTAATATCAGGTGTGAACATGACGTTAATATCAGGTGTGAACATGACGTTAATACCAGGTGTGAACATGACGTTAATATCAGGTGTTAACATTACGTTAATACCAGGTGTGAACATGATGTTAATATCAGGTGTGAACATGACGTTAATATCAGGTGTGAACATGAAGTTAATACCAGGTGTGAACATGACGTTAATATCAGGTGTGAACATGAAGTTAATTCCAGGTGTGAACATGACGTTAATACCAGGTGTGAACATGATGTTTATATCAGGTGTGAACATGAAGTTAATTCCAGGTGTGAACATGACGTTAATACCAGGTGTGAACATGACGTTAATACCAGGTGTGAACATGACGTTAATATCAGGTGTGAACAGGCCTTAATACCAGGTGTGAACATGATGTTAATACCAGGTGTGAACATGACGTTAATACCAGGTGTGAACATGACGTTAATATCAGGTGTTAACATTACGTTAATAAAAGGTGTGAACATGATGTTAATATCAGGTGTGAACATGACGTTAATACCAGGTGTGAACATGAAGTTAATATCAGGTGTGAACATGACGTTAATACCAGGTGTGAACATGACGTTAATACCAGGTGTGAACATGAAGTTAATATCAGGTGTGAACATGACGTTAATACCAGGTGTGAACATGACGTTAATATCAGGTGTGAACATGACGTTAATACCAGGTGTGAACATGAAGTTAATATCAGGTGTGAACATGACGTTAATACCAGGTGTGAACATGACGTTAATATCAGGTGTGAACATGACGTTAATACCAGGTGTGAACATGAAGTTAATATCAGGTGTGAACATGACGTTAATACCAGGTGTGAACATGACGTTAATATCAGGTGTGAACATGACGTTAATACCAGGTGTGAACATGATGTTAATATCAGGTGTGAACAGGGCCTTAATACCAGGTGTGAACATGATGTTAATACCAGGTGTGAACATGACGTTAATACCAGGTGTGAACATGACGTTAATATCAGGTGTGAACATGACGTTAATACCAGGTGTGAACATGACGTTAATACCAGGTGTGAACATGACGTTAATACCAGGTGTGAACATGACGTTAATACCAGGTGTGAACATGACGTTAATACCAGGTGTGAACATGATGTTAATATCAGGTGTGAACATGACGTTAATACCAGGTGTGAACATGAAGTTAATATCAGGTGTGAACATGACGTTAATACCAGGTGTGAACATGACGTTAATACCTGGTGTGAACATGACGTTAATATCAGGTGTGAACATGACGTTAATACCAGGTGTGAACATGACGTTAATACCAGGTGTTAACATGACGTTAATACCAGGTGTGAACATGACGTTAATACCAGGTGTTAACATGAAGTTAATATCAGGTGTGAACATGACGTTAATACCAGGTGTGAACATGACGTTAATACCAGGTGTGAACATGAAGTTAATATCAGGTGTGAACATGACGTTAATACCAGGTGTGAACATGACGTTAATACCAGGTGTGAACATGAAGTTAATATCAGGTGTGAACATGACGTTAATACCAGGTGTGAACATGACGTTAATATCAGGTGTGAACATGACGTTAATACCAGGTGTGAACATGAAGTTAATATCAGGTGTGAACATGACGTTAATACCAGGTGTGAACATGACGTTAATACCAGGTGTGAACATGAAGTTAATATCAGGTGTGAACATGACGTTAATACCAGGTGTGAACATGACGTTAATACCAGGTGTGAACATGAAGTTAATATCAGGTGTGAACATGACGTTAATACCAGGTGTGAACATGACGTTAATATCAGGTGTGAACATGACGTTAATACCAGGTGTGAACATGAAGTTAATATCAGGTGTGAACAGGGCGTTAATACCAGGTGTGAACATGACGTTAATACCAGGTGTGAACATGACGTTAATATCAGGTGTGAACATGACGTTAATACCAGGTGTGAACATGACGTTAATACCAGGTGTGAACATGACGTTAATACCAGGTGTTAACATGACGTTAATACCAGGTGTTAACATGACGTTAATACCAGGTGTTAACATGACGTTAATACCAGGTGTGAACATGACGTTAATATCAGGTGTGAACATGACGTTAATACCAGGTGTGAACATGACGTTAATATCAGGTGTGAACATGACGTTAATACCAGGTGTGAACATGACGTTAATATCAGGTGTGAACATGACGTTAATACCAGGTGTGAACATGAAGTTAATATCAGGTGTGAACATGACGTTAATACCAGGTGTGAACATGACGTTAATACCAGGTGTGAACATGAAGTTAATACCAGGTGTGAACATGACGTTAATACCAGGTGTGAACATGACGTTAATACCAGGTGTGAACATGACGTTAATATCAGGTGTGAACATGACGTTAATACCAGGTGTGAACATGACGTTAATACCAGGTGTGAACATGACGTTAATACCAGGTGTGAACATGACGTTAATACCAGGTGTGAACATGAAGTTAATATCAGGTGTGAACATGACGTTAATACCAGGTGTGAACATGACGTTAATACCAGGTGTGAACAGGGCGTTAATACCAGGTGTGAACATGACGTTAATACCAGGTGTGAACATGACGTTAATACCAGGTGTGAACATGAAGTTAATATCAGGTGTGAACATGACGTTAATACCAGGTGTGAACATGACGTTAATACCAGGTGTGAACATGAAGTTAATATCAGGTGTGAACATGACGTTAATACCAGGTGTGAACATGACGTTAATATCAGGTGTGAACATGACGTTAATACCAGGTGTGAACATGAAGTTAATATCAGGTGTGAACATGACGTTAATACCAGGTGTGAACATGAAGTTAATATCAGGTGTGAACATGACGTTAATACCAGGTGTGAACATGACGTTAATACCAGGTGTGAACATGACGTTAATACCAGGTGTGAACATGACGTTAATACCAGGTGTGAACATGACGTTAATACCAGGTGTGAACATGAAGTTAATATCAGGTGTGAACATGACGTTAATACCAGGTGTGAACATGACGTTAATACCAGGTGTGAACATGACGTTAATACCAGGTGTGAACATGACGTTAATACCAGGTGTGAACATGACGTTAATACCAGGTGTGAACATGACGTTAATACCAGGTGTGAACATGACGTTAATACCAGGTGTGAACATGACGTTAATATCAGGTGTGAACATGACGTTAATATCAGGTGTGAACATGACGTTAATACCAGGTGTGAACATGACGTTAATACCAGGTGTGAACATGACGTTAATACCAGGTGTGAACATGACGTTAATACCAGGTGTGAACATGACGTTAATACCAGGTGTGAACATGAAGTTAATACCAGGTGTGAACATGACGTTAATATCAGGTGTGAACATGA
Organism: Sebastes fasciatus; assembly: GCF_043250625.1. Lineage (NCBI taxonomy): Eukaryota > Metazoa > Chordata > Actinopteri > Perciformes > Sebastidae > Sebastes > Sebastes fasciatus. Next base: position 43,047,385 of record NC_133797.1, read on the forward strand.
CGTTAATACCAGGTGTGAACATGACGTTAATATCAGGTGTGAACATGACGTTAATACCAGGTGTGAACATGACGTTAATATCAGGTGTGAACATGACGTTAATACCAGGTGTGAACATGACGTTAATACCAGGTGTGAACATGACGTTAATACCAGGTGTGAACATGACGTTAATACCAGGTGTGAACATGACGTTAATACCAGGTGTGAACATGAAGTTAATATCAGGTGTGAACATGACGTTAATACCAGGTGTGAACATGACGTTAATACCAGGTGTGAACATGACGTTAATACCAGGTGTGAACATGACGTTAATACCAGGTGTGAACATGACGTTAATACCAGGTGTGAACATGACGTTAATACCAGGTGTGAACATGACGTTAATACCAGGTGTGAACATGACGTTAATACCAGGTGTGAACATGACGTTAATACCAGGTGTGAACATGACGTTAATACCAGGTGTGAACATGACGTTAATACCAGGTGTGAACATGAAGTTAATACCAGGTGTTAACATGAAGTTAATACCAGGTGTGAACATGACGTTAATACCAGGTGTGAACAGGGCCTTAATGCCCACACCTGTCTCACATCTGGTCTACTGTCTGACCAGAGAGAGGAGTCCAGATCTTCATTAACCGGTAACCACACGCACGCACGCACGCACGCACGCACGCACTCACACACACTATCAGAAGCTGGTTGCATTACGTCATGCAGTCATTTCAGCACAGCGTGTGTGTGTGTGTGTGTGTGTGTGTGTGTGTGTGTGTGTGTGTGTGTTATGGTCTGTACGGTCTGATCGCTCATGACGTCATCACCGGGACCGGATGACTGACAGGTCAGTGATCAGAGAGACCGTCGCGAGCCGCGGATCGATGGATAACACGTCAGAGACTCACCTCCGGTAGTAGCCCCGGTAGCTCCGGTTATAGCCCCAGTAGTAGCACCGTCAGTAGCTCCGGTACCTCCGGTAGTAGCTCCGGTTATAGCTCCGGTACCCCCAGTAGTAGCCCCGGTAGTAGCTCCGGTGTCCGGTTCGTCCTGCTGAGGCTCCTCCGTCTCAGAGCAGCGAGCAGCGACTCTTCACATCCTCTGACCAGGAATGATGAGGAGGAGACGACGAAGACTCATCGGAGCTGCTCGGCTCCTTCCGGACAACTTCGGCCGGTTGCTACATGATTATATATACACATGTATATATACACATGTGTATATAGACACATGTGTCTATAGACACATGTGTCTATAGACACATGTGTCTATAAACACATGTGTTTATAGACACATGTGTCTATATAGATAGAATAAAATAATATAATAATTAGATAAAATTAAAAAAAGATAAAACAATTAGGTAAAATAAAATAATAAAATAATAGGATTTATGCAGATGTGTCCAGATGAGCAGTTTTATTATTAATATTCATGACCATGTTAATGTAAAACAGTTTTAGTTGTGTTATTGCTGAAGGTGAGTCATCAGAGCCCAGCTGGACCCGGTGGGTCACCGGAGCCCGGCTGGACCCGGTGGGTCACCGTTGCCCGGCTTGACCCGGTGGGTCACCGGAGCCCGGCTTGACCCGGTGGGTCACCGGAGCCCGGCTGGACCCGGTGGGTCACCGGAGCCCGGCTGGACCCGGTGGGTCACCGTTGCCCGGCTGGACCCGGTGGGTCACCGTTGCCCGGCTTGACCCGGTGGGTCACCGGAGCCCGGCTGGACCCGGTGGGTCACCGGAGCCCGGCTGGACCCGGTGGGTCACCGGAGCCCGGCTGGACCCGGTGGGTCATCAGAGCCTGTCACACTCAAACTCAGGGCCGGTCTCAGAGGGGCGGGGCATGTCGATGTAGAACACTTCGTTGTTGACGGGCGGCGGCGTGCAGGGCGGGCTTCTCGTCCCACAGTCCGGGCCGGGGGCAGCGCCGGGGGGGGCGGCCGGGTCGGGCCGGGTCCCAGGCGCGTACTTCTTCTCCGCCCGGTTCAGAGGAACTCTGAGTCGGCCGTGGGCGTCGGCCTTCGGCCTGAAGCGCTTCAGCCTGACGGTGTCTTTGGCGTCGCGGGTGCAGGGCAGCAGGACGGACACGTCTTTGCGGAACTTGGAGCTGAGACCGAAGTAGATGAGCGGGTTGTAGAAGCTGGCGGACTTGGCGAAGAGGCGGGTGAAGATGCTGGTGAGGTTGGGCACGTGGAAGCCCCAGGCAGACCACATGGACACCACGGCGTAGGGAGACCACGCCAGGATGAAGGCGGTACAGATCACTATGGAAACCTGGAGGAGACACATGATGGAACCAATCAGAAGCTTCGAGGGAGTCCTGATCCGGTCACTCCTGGGGGGGGAGGGAGCTGTGAAATACCTCCAACATGAAGACTAGAGGACCTGGTGAGGTGTGACTAGAGGACCTGGTGAGGTATGACTAGAGGACCTGGTGAGGACTGACTAGAGGACTTGGTGAGGTGTGACTAGAGGACCTAGTGAGGTCTGACTAGAGGACCTGGTGAGGTGTGACTAGAGGACCTGGTGAGGACTGACTAGAGGACCTGGTGAGGTGTGACTAGAGGACCTGGTGAGGTATGACTAGAGGACCTGGTGAGGTGTGACTGGAGGACCTGGTGAGGTGTGACTAGAGGACTTGGTTAGGTGTGACTAGAGGACTAGGTGAGGTGTGACTAGAGGACCTAGTGAGGTCTGACTAGAGGACCTGGTGAGGACTGACTAGAGGACCTGGTGAGGACTGACTAGAGGACTTGGTGAGGTGTGACTAGAGGACCTAGTGAGGTCTGACTAGAGGACCTGGTGAGGTGTGACTAAGAACTTGGTGAGGTGTGACTGGAGGACTTGGTGAGGTGTGACTAGAGGACCAGGTGAGGTGTGACTAGAGGACTTGGTGAGGTGTGACTAGAGGACTTGGTGAGATGTGACGAGAGGATCTAGTGAGGTCTGACTATAGGACCTGGTGAGGTGTGACTAGAGAACTTGGTGAGGTGTGACTGCAGGACTTGGTGAGGTGTGACTAGAGGACCTGGTGAAGTGTGACTAGAGGACTTGGTGAGGTGTGACTAGAGGACTTGGTGAGGTCTGACTAGAGGACTTGGTGAGATGTGACTAGAGGACCTGGTGAGGTGTGATTAGAGGACCTGGTGAGGTGTGACTGGAGGACTTGGTGAGGTGTGACTAGAGGACCTGGTGAGGTGTGACTGGAGGACTTGGTGAGGTGTGACTAGAGGACTTGGTGAGGTGTGACTAGAGGACTTGGTGAGGTGTGACTAGAGGACTTGGTGAGATGTGACTAGAGGACCTGGTGAGGTGTGACTAGAGGACCTGGTGAGGTGTGACTAGAGGACTTGGTGAGATGTGACTAGAGGTTCTGGTGAGGTGTGACTAGAGGACTTGGTGAGGTGTGACTAGAGGACTTGGTGAGTTGTGACTAGAGGATCTGGTGAGGTGTGACTAGAGGACTTGGTGAGGGGTGACTAGAGGACTTGGTGAGTTGTGACTAGAGGATCTGGTGAGGTGTGACTAGAGGACCTGGTGAGTTGTGACTAGAGGACCTGGTGAGGTGTGACTAGAGGACCTGGTGAGGTGTGACTAGAGGACTTGGTGAGTTGTGACTAGAGGATCTGGTGAGGTGTGACTAGAGGACCTGGTGAGTTGTGACTAGAGGACCTGGTGAGGTGTGACTAGAGGACTTGGTGAGTTGTGACTAGAGGACTTGGTGAGATGTGACTAGAGGACTTGGTGAGATGTGACTAGAGGACCTGGTGAGGTGTGACTAGAGGACTTGGTGAGGGGTGACTAGAGGACTTGGTGAGTTGTGACTAGAGGATCTGGTGAGGTGTGACTAGAGGACTTGGTGAGGGGTGACTAGAGGACTTGGTGAGTTGTGACTAGAGGATCTGGTGAGGTGTGACTAGAGGACCTGGTGAGTTGTGACTAGAGGACCTGGTGAGGTGTGACTAGAGGACCTGGTGAGGTGTGACTAGAGGACCTGGTGAGGTGTGACTAGAGGACTTGGTGAGTTGTGACTAGAGGACTTGGTGAGATGTGACTAGAGGACTTGGTGAGATGTGACTAGAGGACCTGGTGAGGTGTGACTAGAGGACTTGGTGAGGGGTGACTAGAGGACTTGGTGAGTTGTGACTAGAGGACCTGGTGAGGTGTGACTAGAGGACTTGGTGAGGGGTGACTAGAGGACTTGGTGAGTTGTGACTAGAGGATCTGGTGAGGTGTGACTAGAGGACCTGGTGAGTTGTGACTAGAGGACCTGGTGAGGTGTGACTAGAGGACCTGGTGAGGTGTGACTAGAGGACTTGGTGAGTTGTGACTAGAGGATCTGGTGAGGTGTGACTAGAGGACCTGGTGAGTTGTGACTAGAGGACCTGGTGAGGTGTGACTAGAGGACCTGGTGAGGTGTGACTAGAGCAGTGTGTTCTCACTATGGTGACGTCTCGCTCCATCTTCCTCTGGCGGTCGGTGAGGTCGCCGGCAGCCGACAGAGCGTTGCCTCTCTTCACCGTGTTGATGATGGAGACGTAGCAGAAGAGCATGACGAGCACCGGGACGAAGAAGCAGAAGACAAAGATGGAGATGATGAAGGACCTGGAGGCGCTGGAGTAGCCCGCTTTGGCCCAGTCGATCTCACAGGTTCCGTACCCACGGTCTGCAAGGGTCAGAGGTCAGGGGTCAGGGGTCAGAGGTTAGGTCAGTAACGGCACAGTTTGAAACAGACTCTTATTTTGGCGGTTTCCTGCCTTTGTAGCTCCCCCAGCCGAGCAGCGGCGCTCCGGACCAGAATCCAGCTGTGATCCAGATGAGCAGCAGACAGACGGAGACGCTGGTCCTGCTGATGTGACGAGCTGACACAAAAACACACACTCTGATCTACACACATGACACTCTTTTATATCTCACACTTCACTCTGACTCATCTAGTGACGACCTCTGGAGCTCAAAGGTCAACCTCCGGGTCTGAACCTGCATCCTGTCTACCAGCCAGCAGGGGGGGGAGGGGGGGACTCCTCTACCAGCCAGCAGGGGGGGGAGGGGGGGACTCCTCTACCAGCCAGCAGGGGGGGGGAGGGGGGGACTCCTCTACCAGCCAGCATGTTTACATTGTAAACATTGTAAACATGAGTTCATGTTCTCAATCTCTAGTTTCAAATTCTAGTTTGAGAGGGATGACATCATCATAATATTGTAAACCATAATAACGTGGACCCTGCAGGGTCTGACCTCTGACCTCTGGTGGGGTGACAGCCTTTAATGTAGCGGGTGATGCTGATCACCGTCAGCGTGTTGATGCTGCTCAGACCGAACAGCAGCGTGAAGAACCCGTCCACCTGGAGGAGACAGGACAGGTTACAGGTGTGGACAGGTTACAGGTTTGGACAGGTTACAGGTGTGGACAAGTAACAGCTGTTGACAGGTTACAGCTGTGGACGGGTTACAGGTGTGGACAGGTTACAGGTGTGGACAGGTTAGAGCTGTGGACAGGTTAGAACTGTGGACAGGCTAAAGGTTTGGACAGGTAACAGGTGTGGACAAGTTATAGGTGTGGACAAGTTACAGGTGTGGACAGGTTCAGTCCTTCATAACAACACAAGGAAAGTATTTTCCAGTCTCAGATATTACTCAGGTGAGTCTTAGATATGTTTCAGATATGTCTCAGATATATCTCAGGTGTGTCTCAGGTGAGTCTCAGGTGTGTCTCAGTTGAGCCTCAGGTGAGTCTCAGATATGTCTCATGTGTGTCTCAGGTGAGTCTCAGGTGAGTCTCAGGTGTGTCTCAGGTGAGTCTCAGATATGTCTCAGGTGAGTCTCAGGTGTGTCTCAGGTGAGTCTCAGGTGAGTTTCAGATATGTCTCAGGTGAGTCTCAGGTGAGTCTCAGATATGTTTCGGATATGCCTCAGGTGAGTCTCAGGTGAGTCTCAGGTGAGTTTCAGATATGTCTCAGGTGTGTCTCAGGTGAGTCTCAGATATGTTTCGGATATGCCTCAGGTGAGTCTCAGGTGTGTCTCAGGTGAGTCTCAGATATGTTTCGGATATGCCTCAGGTGAGTCTCAGGTGTGTCTCAGGTGTGTCTCAGGTGAGTCTCAAGTGAGTCGCAGATATGTTTCAGATATGTCTCAGGTGTGTCTCAGGTGATTCTCAGGTGAGTCTCAGATATGTCTCAGGTGAGTCTCAGATATGTTTCAGGTCAGTCTCAGATATGTTTCAGATATGCCTCAGGTGAGTTTCAGGTGTGTTTCAGATATGTCTCAGGTGAGTCTCAGATATGTCTCAGGTGAGTCTCAGGTGAGTCTCAGGTGAGTCTCAGATATGTCTCAGGTGAGTTTCAGATATGTTTCAGGTGTGTCTCAGGTGAGCCTCAGATGTGTCTCAGGTGACTCTCAGGTGAATCTCCGGTGAGTCTCAGGTGAGTCTCAGATATGTCTCAGGTGAGTTTCAGGTGAGTCTCAGGTGTGTCTCAGATTTGTCTCATGTGAGTCTCAGGTGTGTCTCAGGTGACTCTCAGGTGACTCTCAAATGTGTCTCAGATGACTTTCAGGTGAGTCCCAGGTGTGTCCCAGGTGTGCTTCAGATGAATCTCAGGTGTGTCTCAGGTGAGTCTCAGATATGCCTCAGGTGAGTCTCAGGTGAGTCTCAGATATGTCTCAGATATGTCTCAGGGTGAGTTTCAGATATGTTTCAGGTGTGTCTCAGGTGAGCCTCAGATGTGTCTCAGGTGACTCTCAGGTGAATCTCAGGTGAGTCTCAGGTGAGTCTCAGTTGTGTCTCAGATATGTCTCAGGTGAGTCTCAGGTGTGTCCCAGGTGTGTCCCAGGTGTGCTTCAGATGAGTCTCAGGTGTGTCTCAGGTGTGTCTCAGGTGAGTCTCAGATATGCCTCAGGTGAGTCTCAGGTGAGTCTCAGATATGTCTCAGATATGTCTCAGGGTGAGTTTCAGATATGTTTCAGGTGTGTCTCAGGTGTGTCTCAGGTGAGCCTCAGATGTGTCTCAGGTGACTCTCAGGTGAAATAAGTATTTGATCCCCTAGCAACCAGCAAGAATTCTGTCCCCCACAGACCGGTTAGATTAGTCCTCTCGCTTTAAGAAAGTACTCCGAATCTCAACTCGTGACCTGTATAAAAGACACCTGTCTCAATTCATTACCTGTATAAAAGACACCTGTCCACAATCAGATCCCAACCTCTCCACCATGGGCAAGACCAAAGGGCTGTCTAAGGACGTCAGGGACAAGATTGTAAACCTGCACAAGGCTGGAATGGGCTACAAGACCATCGGCAAGCAGCTTTGTGAGAAGGAGACAACTGTTGGTGCCATTATTAGGAAATGGAAGAAACACAAAATGACCATCAATCGCCCTCGGTCTGGGGCTCCACGCAAGATCTCGTCTCGTGGGGTATCGATGATCATGAGAAAGGTGAGGGATCAGCCCAGAACTACACGGGAGGAACTTCTTAATGATCTCAAGACAGCTGGGACCACAATCACCAAGAAAACCATTGGTAACACACTACGCCGTAACGGATTAAAATCCTGCAGCGCCCGCAATGTCCCCCTGCTCAAGAAGGAACATGTACAGGCCCGTCTGTTTGCCAATGAACACCTGAATGATTCAGAGAAGGCTTGGGAGAAGGTGGTCAGTTGAGACCAAAATCGAGCTCTTTGGCATCAACTCAACTCGCCGTGTTTGGAGGAAGAGAAATGCTGGCTATAACCCCAAGAACACCATCCCCACCGTCAAGCATGGAGGTGGAAACATTATGCTTTGGGGGTGTTTCTCTGCTACGGGGACAGGACGACTTCACCGCATCGAAGGGAGGATGGACGGGGACATGTACCGGGAAATGTTGGGCGACAACCTCCTTCCCTCAGCCAGGACACTGAAAATGGGTTGTGGATGTGTCTTCCAGCACGACAATGACCCAAAACATACGGCCAAGGCAGCAAAGGAGTGGCTCAAGAAGAAACACATTAAGGTCATGGAGTGGCGTGGCCAGTCTCCAGACCTAAACTCCATAGAAAATCTATGGAGGGAGCTGAAGCTTCGAGTTGCAAAGCGACAGCCTCAAAACCTTAAGGATTTGGAGATGATCTGCAAAAAGGAGTGGACCAAAATCCCTCCTGAGATGTTCACAAACCTGGTGACCAACTACAAGAAACGTCTGACCTCTGTGCTTGCCAACAACGGTTCTCCAAGTACTGAGTCATGTTTTGCTAGAGGATCAAATACTTATTCCCCACAATCAAATGCAAATCAATTTATAACTTTTATATGATGTGATTTTCTGGATTTTTTTTTAATATTCTGTCTCACTGTTAAAATAAACCATTAAAATTATAGACCGTTCTTTTCTTTGTCAGGGCAAACTTACAAAATCACCAAGGGATCAAATACTGATTTCCTCCACTGTATGTCTCAGGTGTGTCTCAGGTGTGTCTCAGGTGTGTCTCAGGTGTGTCTCAGATATGTCTCAGGTGTGTCTCAGGTGTGTCTCAGGTGAGTCCCAGATGAGTCTCAGGTGTGTCTCAGGTGTGTCTCAGGTGACTCTCAGATGTGTCTCAGGTGACCTTCAGGTGTGTCTCAGATATGTCTCAGGTGTGTCTCAGGTGTGTCTCAGGTGACCTTCAGGTGTGTCTCATATGAGTCTCATGTTTGTCTCAGGTGAGTCTTAGGTGTGTCTTGTGTGTGTCAGGTGTGTGTCAGGTGAGTCTCAGGTGTGTCTCAGATCTGTCTCAGGTGTGTCTCAGATGTGTCTCAGGTACCTGGCAGGTCCAGATGGAGGAGATGAGGTAGTCGCTGTCCTGGAAGACGTTAAAGATCTCGATGATGCCTCTGGAGTATCCGAACACGGAGATGCTGGCATCGGAGACGGCGAGGTTAAAGGTCAGGTAGTCACTGGGCTGCAGGACGGCTCTCTGTCTGTAGAGGACGAAGAGGACGATGCTGTTTCCAAACCAGGACAACCACCCTGAATGCACCACGGAGACACACCGTCAGGTACACTGAGGACAGAGACACTGAGAGGACACTGAGAGGACGGAGACACTGAGAGGACACATGGAGACACTGAGAGGACAGAGACACTGAGAGGACACACACACTGAGAGGATAGAGACACTAAGAGGACACATGGAGACACTGAGAGGACACACACACTGAGAGGACACATGGAGACACTGAGGACACACACACTGAGAGGACACACACACTGAGAGGACACAGACACTGAGAGGACACAGACACTGAGATGACACATGGAGACACTGAGAGGACACATGGAGACACAGAGGACACACACACACTGAGAGGACACACACACTGAGAAGACACATGGAGACACTGAGAGGACACAGACACTGAGATGACACATGGAGACACTAAGAGGACACAGACACTGAGAGGACACATGGAGACACTGAGAGGACACAGACACTGAGAGGACACACACACTGAGAGGACACACACACTGAGAGGACACATGGAGACACTGAGAGGACACACACACTGAGAGGACACAGACACTGAGAGGACACATGGAGACACTGAGAGGACACATGGAGACACTAAGAGGACACATGGAGACACTGAGAGGACACATGGAGACACTAAGAGGACACAGACACTGAGAGGACACATGGAGACACTGAGATGACACATGGAGACACTAAGAGGACACAGACACTGAGAGGACACATGGAGACACTGAGATGACACAGACACTGAGAGGACACACACACTGAGAGGACACATGGAGACACTGAGAGGACACAGACACTGAGAGGACACATGGAGACACTGAGAGGACACAGAGGACACACACACTGAGAGGACACAGACACTGAGAGGACACATGGAGACACTGAGAGGACACACACACACACACACACACACACACACACACACACACACACTGAGAGGACGAATGAAGACACAGAGGACACACACACACTGAGAGGACACATGGAGACACTGAGAGGACACACACACTGAGAGGACACAGACACTGAGAGGACACATGGAGACACTAAGAGGACACACACACTGAGAGGACACAGACACTGAGAGGACACATGGAGACACTGAGAGGACACACACACTGAGAGGACACACACACTGAGAGGATAGAGACACTGAGAGGACACAGACACTGAGAGGACACATGGAGACACTGAGATGACACATGGAGACACTGAGAGGACACAGACACTGAGAGGACACATGGAGACACTAAGAGGACACACACACTGAGAGGACACAGACACTGAGAGGACACATGGAGAAACTGAGAGGACACAGAGGACACACACACTGAGAGGACACAGACACTGAGAGGACACATGGAGACACTGAGAGGACACACACACTGAGAGGACACACACACTGAGAGGATAGAGACACTGAGATGACACATGGAGACACTGAGAGGACACAGACACTGAGAGGACACATGGAGACACTGAGATGACACATGGAGACACTGAGAGGACACAGACACTGAGAGGACACAGACACTGAGAGGACACATGGAGACACTAAGAGGACACAGACACTGAGAGGACACAGACACTGAGAGGACACATGGAGACACTAAGAGGACACACACACTGAGAGGACACAGACACTGAGAGAACACATGGAGACACTGAGAGGACACAGACACTGAGAGGACACATGGAGACACTGAGATGACACATGGAGACACTAAGAGGACACAGACACTGAGAGGACACATGGAGACACTGAGATGACACATGGAGACACTAAGAGGACACAGACACTGAGAGGACACACACATTGAGAGGACACAGACACTGAGAGGACACATGGAGACACTGAGAGGACACACACACACACACACACACACACACACACTGAGAGGACACACACACACTGAGAGGACACATGGAGACACTGAGAGGACATACACACACACACACACACACACACACACACACACACACTGAGAGGACGAATGAAGACACTGAGAGGACACACACACTGAGAGGACACATGGAGACACTGAGAGGACACAGAGGACACACACACTGAGAGGACACAGACACACTGAGAGGACACGCACACACTGAGAGGACACACACACTGAGAGGACACATGGAGACACTGAGAGGACACACACACACACACACACACACACACTGAGAGGACGAATGAAGACACTGAGAGGACACACACACACTGAGAGGACACAGACACTGAGAGGACACACACACTGAGAGGACACATGGAGACACTGAGAGGACACAGACACTGAGAGGACACACACACACACACACACACTGAGAGGACACAGACACTGAGACAACACAAACACCGAGAGGACACAGACACTGAGAGGACACATGGAGACACTGAGATGACACAGACACTGAGAGGACACACACACTGAGAGGACACATGGAGACACTGAGAGGACACATGGAGACACTGAGAGGACACACACATTGAGAGGACACAGACACAGAGAGGACACACACACTGAGAGGACACAGACACAGAGAGGACA
>NC_133797.1:43071427-43126427 GCF_043250625.1 Sebastes fasciatus
CTGTGTACTCCAGATGTTGATCAGATACTACTACTACTACTACTACTACTACTGTGTACTCTGTGTACTCCAGATGTTGATCAGATACTAATACTAATACTACTGTGTACTCTGTGTACTCCAGATGTTGATCAGATACTAATACTAATACTAATACTAATACTAATACTACTGTGTACTCTGTGTACTCCAGATGTTGATCAGATACTAATACTAATACTAATACTACTGTGTACTCTGTGTACTCCAGATGTTGATCAGATACTAATACTAATACTAATACTACTGTGTACTCTGTGTACTCCAGATGTTGATCAGATACTACTACTACTACTACTACTGTGTACTCTGTGTACTCCAGATGTTGATCAGTCAGCAGAGCAGCAGTCACCTGACGGAGCTGCAGGTCGTCAGTCTGGACGTCCACCAATCAGAAGACGACTGACGGTCATGTGACCGTCTCTACTTCTGTTCATCATCAGAGGCTCCAGACAGGAAGTGACAGAAACATCTGAGATTTTCACAATAAACTTTTGGAATATGATCAGGATTAAAAATATCATCTTTTCTTTAGTTGTTCAGGTGAATGTAGTGATGAGATTTATATGAGATATATATATATACTCTCATATACTGTGTTGAACCTTAAAAAAACACAAAGTACATTTTCAGTAGTCGGTTACAGTCACAGATAATATTTAATCAGATAAATCTACAGAAATCTTTCTACAGTTTACGGTCGTTTGCAGAATCACACCAGAAACTTCAATCAATATATATTATATTATTATATATTATATAAACACCAGAAGGATTAAAGCTCTATCAAAAACAGAAGCTGATCTCTATTCTATACTGTATAGAATAGAGATGTGTGTAGTGTATATAGTGTATAGAGTATATAGAGTATATAGAGTATATATAGTATATATAGTATATATAGTATATAGAGTATATATAGTATATAGAGTATATATAGTATATAGAGTATATAGAGTATATATAGTATATAGAGTATATAGAGTATATATAGTATATAGAGTATATATAGTGTATAGAGTATATAGAGTATATATAGTATATAGAGTATATAGAGTATATATAGTATATAGAGTATATATAGTGTATATAGAGTATATATAGTGTATAGAGTATATAGAGTATATAGAGTATATATAGTATATAGAGTATATATAGTATATAGAGTATATATAGTATATATAGTATATAGAGTATAGAGAATATATATAGTATATATAGTATATAGAGTATATAGAGTGTATATATAGTGTATAGAGTATATAGAGTATATAGAGTATATATAGTATATAGAGTATATATAGTATATAGAGTATATATAGTATATATAGTATATAGAGTATATATAGTGTATAGAGTATATATAGTATATAGAGTATATAGAGTATATAGAGTATATATAGTATATAGAGTATATATAGTATATAGAGTATATATAGTATATATAGTATATAGAGTATATATAGTGTATAGAGTATATATAGTGTATAGAGTATATAGAGTATATAGAGTATATATAGTATATAGAGTATATATAGTATATAGAGTATATAGAGTATATAGAGTATATATAGTATATATAGTATATAGAGTATATATAGTATATAGAGTATATATAGTATATAGAGTATATAGAGTATATATAGTATATAGAGTATATATAGTATATAGAGTATATATAGAGTATATATAGTATATAGAGTATATAGAGTATATAGAGTATATATAGTATATAGAGTATATAGAGTATACAGAGTATATATAGTATATAGAGTATATAGAGTATATAGAGTATATATAGTATATAGAGTATATATAGTATATATAGTATATATAGTATATATATAGTATATAGAGTATATATAGTATATATAGTATATAGAGTATATAGAGTATATATAGAGTATATAGAGTATATAGAGTATATATAGAGTATATAGAGTATATATAGTATATAGTATATATAGAGTATATAGAGTATATATAGTATATATAGAGTATATATAGAGTATATAGAGTATATAGAGTATATAGTATATATAGTATATATAGTATATAGAGTATATAGAGTATATAGAGTATATATAGTATATATATAGTATATAGAGTATATATAGTATATATAGTATATATATAGTATATAGATTATATATAGTATATAGAGTATATAGAGTATATATAGAGTATATATAGAGTATATAGAGTATATATAGAGTATATAGAGTATATATAGTATATATAGACTATATATAGAGTATATATAGAGTATATAGAGTATATATAGTATATATAGAGTATATATAGAGTATATATAGAGTATATAGAGTATATAGAGTATATAGTATATATAGTATATATAGTATATAGAGTATATATAGTATATAGAGTATATAGAGTATATAGTATATATAGTATATATAGTATATAGAGTATATATAGTATATAGAGTATATAGTATATATAGTATATATAGTATATAGAGTATATATAGTATATAGAGTATATAGAGTATATAGAGTATATAGTATATATAGTATATAGAGTATATAGAGTATATAGAGTATATAGAGTATATAGTATATATAGTATATATAGTATATAGAGTATATATAGTATATATAGTATATAGAGTATATATAGTATTAGTAGTAAATTGATTTAGTTTTTTAAGAGTTGCTTGATCCAGTTAATGTAAAAGGTGTTCAAAGTATTATAATATATATATATACATATATAAATATATATATATATATATATTTATATATGTATGTGGATTATATGTTTTCATAACAGATGTTTTGATGTAATAGGTTTTATTTTTCTATAACAGAATGTAAAAACTCTGATCTATAATGAATAGTTGTATTATCTCTATGCAGGGGGGCGTTATGGGAAGTAGGATGTACCGGTGACGTCATGACCTGAACGCGTCGCTTACAGGAGACGTCATGACCTGAACGCGTCGCTTACAGGAGACGTCATGACCTGAACGCGTCGCTTACAGGAGACGTCATGACCTGAACGCGTCGCTTACAGGAGACGTCATCGGCGCGACACGAGCGGCGGTCTTTCTTCCCCGTGTTCAGTGAGCGGTGTGTTAGCAGCTAACAGCTAACAGCTAAACAGAGAGCAGCGCCCCGGGTCAGAGTGAGAGGCAGAGAGTAGGAGAGGTACAGAGTGTAGAGTGTTACAGAGTTATAGAGGTACAGAGGTCCAGGTCAGCAGACAGACAGACAGCAGCATGTCCGCCGCGGTGCCGCAGAGGAAGAGGATCCTCAGAGAGGAGGACATGACTAAAGTGGAGTTTGAGACCAGCGAGGAGGTTGATGTTACTCCAACCTTCGACACCATGGGGCTCCGGGAGGACCTGCTGAGAGGCATCTACGCTTACGGTAGGCCGGGGGGGTTACCGGGTTAGCGTTACGAGAGGCCGGGGATGTGTTTACGAGAGGCCGGGGATCCGTGCGGCCTCCGGGGGTAGCGTTAGCTCAGCGTGCTAAAGCGAGCCGTTCTGAACCGGGCTGTGTTTAAACGGGTTAAATAGATTAAACTGGTTTTATTAAAGTTCTGGACAAGAAGTTGATCTGAGATATTCAGAGATTCTGTTACTCTGTTCACGAGTTAGCTTTAGCATTAGCATTAGCTTTAGCCGCTAACTCTCCCTCCATCTCAGGTTGCTCCGCAGTTTACGTTAGTTTACCTCACTGTCGTAAAACCATAGAAACACATTCTATTCTCTCTGCTGTTGATAAAATACACTCAGTACTGATCCAGATCCATCAGTACTGATCCAGATCCATCAGTACTGATCCAGATCCATCAGACTGATCCAGATCCATCAGTACTGATCCAGATCCATCAGTACTGATCCAGATCCATCAGACTGATCCAGATCCATCAGTACTGATCCAGATCCATCAGACTGATCCAGATCCATCAGTACTGATCCAGATCCATCAGACTGATCCAGATCCATCAGTACTGATCCAGATCCATCAGACTGATCCAGATCCATCAGACTGATACAGATCCATCAGTACTGATCCAGATCCATCAGACTGATCCAGATCCATCAGTACTGATCCAGATCCATCAGTACTGATCCAGATCCATCAGACTGATCCAGATCCATCAGTACTGATCCAGATCCATCAGACTGATCCAGATCCATCAGTACTGATCCAGATCCATCAGACTGATCCAGATCCATCAGACTGATCCAGATCCATCAGTACTGATCCAGATCCATCAGACTGATCCAGATCCATCAGTACTGATCCAGATCCATCAGTACTGATCCAGATCCATCAGACTGATCCAGATCCATCAGTACTGATCCAGATCCATCAGTACTGATCCAGATCCATCAGACTGATCCAGATCCATCAGTACTGATCCAGATCCATCAGACTGATCCAGATCCATCAGTACTGATCCAGATCCATCAGACTGATACAGATCCATCAGACTGATCCAGATCCATCAGTACTGATCCAGATCCATCAGTACTGATCAGTACTGATCCAGATCCATCAGTACTGATCCAGATCCATCAGACTGATACAGATCCATCAGTACTGATCCAGATCCATCAGACTGATCCAGATCCATCAGTACTGATCCAGATCCATCAGACTGATCCAGATCCATCAGTACTGATCCAGATCCATCAGTACTGATCCAGATCCATCAGTACTGATCCAGATCCATCAGACTGATCCAGATCCATCAGTACTGATCCAGATCCATCAGACTGATCCAGATCCATCAGACTGATCCAGATCCATCAGACTGATACAGATCCATCAGTACTGATCCAGATCCATCAGACTGATCCAGATCCATCAGTACTGATCCAGATCCATCAGACTACTACTGCAAATATCTAAATATTATAATACGTTCATCAGTAGGCCGTCGGTTCAGTCACCGCGGTTCCTCATCTGTCATCATAACATTTATTTAAATAAGTCTTCATGCTACTTTAATCTACTTTATTCTACTTTATTCTTCTTTATTCTACTTTGTTCTACTTTAATCTTCTTTATTCTACTTTAATCTTCTTTATTCTACTTTGTTCTACTTTAATCTTCTTTATTCTACTTTAATCTTCTTTATTCTACTTTGTTCTACTTTAATCTTCTTTATTCTACTTTAATCTTCTTTATTCTACTTTATTCTACTTTAATCTACTTTATTCTACTTTATTCTTCTTTATTCTACTTTAATCTTCTTTATTCTACTTTATTCTACTTTAATCTACTTTATTCTACTTTATTCTACTTTAATCTTCTTTATTCTACTTTATTCTACTTTAATCTACTTTATTCTACTTTAATCTTCTTTATTCTACTTTATTCTACTTTATTCTACTTTAATCTTCTTTGTTCTACTTTAATCTACTTTATTCTACTTTAATCTTCTTTATTCTACTTTATTCTACTTTAATCTACTTTAATCTTCTTTATTCTACTTTAATCTACTTTATTCTACTTTATTCTTCTTTATTCTACTTTATTCTACTTTATTCTACTTTATTCTACTTTAATCTACTTTATTCTACTTTAATCTTCTTTATTCTACTTTATTCTACTTTAATCTACTTTAATCTTCTTTATTATACTTTAATCTACTTTAATCTTTAATCTACTTTAATCTACTTTATTCTACTTTAATCTTCTTTATTCTACTTTAATCTACTTTAATCTTATTTATTCTACTTTATTCTACTTTAATCTACTTTATTCTACTTTAATCTACTTTATTCTACTTTATTCTACTTTAATCTACTTTAATCTTTATTCTACTTTAATCTTCTTTATTCTACTTTAATCTACTTTATTCTACTTTATTCTACTTTAATCTACTTTAATCTTTATTCTACTTTAATCTTCTTTATTCTACTGTAATCTTCTTTATTCTACTTTATTCTACTTTAATCTTTATTCTACTTTAATCTTCTTTATTCTACTTTATTCTACTTTAATCTTCTTTATTCTACTTTATTCTACTTTAATCTACTTTATTCTACTTTATTCTACTTTAATCTACTTTAATCTACTTTAATCTTCTTTATTCTACTTTAATCTTTATTCTACTTTAATCTACTTTAATCTTCTTTATTCTACTTTAATCTACTTTAATCTACTTTATTCTACTTTAATCTACTTTAATCTACTTTATTCTACTTTATTCTACTTTATTCTACTTTAATCTACTTTAATCTACTTTATTCTACTTTATTCTACTTTAATCTACTTTAATCTACTTTAATCTACTTTAATCTTCTTTATTCTACTTTAATGTGACTTTGTTTGTTTTGTGTTTCAGGTTTTGAGAAGCCGTCAGCGATCCAGCAGAGAGCCATCAAACAGATCATTAAAGGCCGAGACGTCATCGCCCAGTAAGACTTGACCTCTAGTATACTAGTAGTACTACTACTAATACTACTAATGTAGTGATCCCTGGTGGTCTGTAGTAATCCCTGTAGTGATCTCTGGTGGTCTGTAGTGATCCCTGGTGGTCTGTAGTGATCCCTGGTGGTCTGTAGTGATCCCTGGTGGTCTGTAGTAATCCCTGTAGTGATCTCTGGTGGTCTGTAGTGATCCCTGGTGGTCTGTAGTGATCCCTGGTGGTCTGTAGTAATCCCTGTAGTGATCCCTGGTGGTCTGTAGTGATCTCTGGTGGTCTGTAGTGATCCCTGGTGGTCTGTAGTGATCCCTGGTGGTCTGTAGTGATCTCTGGTGTTCTCTAACAGCTGGTCTCTGATCTGGTCTCCAGGTCTCAGTCTGGAACAGGAAAGACGGCGACCTTCTGTGTGTCGGTGCTGCAGTGTCTGGACATCCAGGTCAGTGTTCTGATGAACGGGTTCCACGTTCTGATGAACGGGTTCCACGTTCTCAATGTTTAATTATTGATCATCTCTAAAACCTTCTCCTTCACGTCATCGTTGTGAGATTAAAATGTGATGTCATCACGCTGTGATGCGTTTCCTGTCTGCAGGTGAGGGAGACCCAGGCTCTGATCCTCGCTCCAACCAGAGAGCTGGCCGGACAGATTCAGAAGGTAGCTCCGCCCACACCACCACACCCAGATGACTGCGTCCTGGTCTCTGATTGGCTCTGTCTGCGTCCTGGTCTCTGATTGGCTCTGTCTCCTGTGTGTTCAGGTGCTGCTGGCTCTGGGAGACTACATGAACGTCCAGTGTCACGCCTGCATCGGAGGGACCAACGTGGGCGAGGACATCAGGAAACTGGACTACGGTCAGCACGTGGTGGCAGGGACACCTGGACGAGTGTTTGGTGAGTGTCCACAGCAGTGGACCTGCTGGTCCCAGGCCTGCTGGTCCCAGGCCTGCTGGTCCCAGACCCTATAGACCTATATAGACCTTGTAGTCCGCGTATTAATACAGTAACTCAGGTGGTGGTCGGCGTGCTCCCAGTCAGGAGTTCTGACAGGAAGCTCAGCGACGTGCTGCTGTGGACGCCACGTTAGTTCAGATCAGGAAGTCCCAAGAACACAAACTAAATGAGCGATGGATCCGCGCGGCTGTAGACTGGCTGTAGACTGGCTGTAGACTGGCTGTAGACTGGCTGTAGACTGGCTGGTCTGTTCTGAGAGCTTAAATTACTGGTTTTATGAATGGAGTCCGGTGGCTCTGAAAAGAGTTCTATAACATGTTTAGTTAAGTTCTCTGTCCGTCCACATGATGAAATGAAAGCATATATAAACTGGGGAAAAAAGTTAGTAAACGTGTGTTTGGTGGATTATTTCTCTGTTGTTGCAATGCTAATGCTCATTGTATTCTACATGGTTGGACTAATGGTCATTGTATTCTACATGGTTGGACTAATGGTCATTGTATTGGACATGGTTGGACTAATGGTCATTGTATTGGACATGGTTGGACTAATGGTATTGTATTCTACATGGTTGGACTAATGGTCATTGTATTGGACATGGTTGGACTAATGGTCATTGTATTGGACATGGTTGGACTAATGGTCATTGTATTGGACATGGTTGGACTAATGGTCATTGTATTGGACATGGTTGGACTAATGGTCATTGTATTCTACATGGTTGGACTAATGGTCATTGTATTCTACATGGTTGGACTAATGGTCATTGTATTGGACATGGTTGGACTAATGGTCATTGTATTCTACATGGTTGGACTAATGGTCATTGTATTGGACATGGTTGGACTAATGGTCATTGTATTCTACATGGTTGGACTAATGGTCATTGTATTGGACATGGTTGGACTAATGGTCATTGTATTCTACATGGTTGGACTAATGGTCATTGTATTCTACATGGTTGGACTAATGGTCATTGTATTCTACATGGTTGGACTAATGGTCATTGTATTGGACATGGTTGGACTAATGGTCATTGTATTCTACATGGTTGGACTAATGGTCATTGTATTGGACATGGTTGGACTAATGGTCATTGTATTCTACATGGTTGGACTAATGGTCATTGTATTGGACATGGTTGGACTAATGGTCATTGTATTCTACATGGTTGGACTAATGGTCATTGTATTGGACATGGTTGGACTAATGGTCATTGTATTCTACATGGTTGGACTAATGGTCATTGTATTCTACATGGTTGGACTAATGGTCATTGTATTCTACATGGTTGGACTAATGGTCATTGTATTCTACATGGTTGGACTAATGGTCATTGTATTGGACATGGTTGGACTAACGGTCATTGTATTCTACATGGTTGGACTAATGGTCATTGTATTGGACATGGTTGGACTAATGGTCATTGTATTCTACATGGTTGGACTAATGGTCATTGTATTGGACATGGTTGGACTAATGGTCATTGTATTGGACATGGTTGGACTAATGGTCATTGTATTCTACATGGTTGGACTAATGGTCATTGTATTCTACATGGTTGGACTAATGGTCATTGTATTGGACATGGTTGGACTAATGGTCATTGTATTGGACATGGTTGGACTAATGGTCATTGTATTGGACATGGTTGGACTAATGGTCATTGTATTGGACATGGTTGGACTAATGGTCATTGTATTGGACATGGTTGGACTAATGGTCATTGTATTGGACATGGTTGGACTAATGGTATTGTATTCTACATGGTTGGACTAATGGTCATTGTATTGGACATGGTTGGACTAATGGTCATTGTATTGGACATGGTTGGACTAATGGTCATTGTATTGGACATGGTTGGACTAATGGTCATTGTATTGGACATGGTTGGACTAATGGTCATTGTATTGGACATGGTTGGACTAATGGTCATTGTATTCTACATGGTTGGACTAATGGTCATTGTATTCTACATGGTTGGACTAATGG
This sequence comes from Sebastes fasciatus, assembly GCF_043250625.1. Classification (NCBI taxonomy): domain Eukaryota; kingdom Metazoa; phylum Chordata; class Actinopteri; order Perciformes; family Sebastidae; genus Sebastes; species Sebastes fasciatus. The sequence goes on from NC_133797.1 coordinate 43,080,820, forward strand.
TCATTGTATTGGACATGGTTGGACTAATGGTCATTGTATTGGACATGGTTGGACTAATGGTCATTGTATTGGACATGGTTGGACTAATGGTCATTGTATTGGACATGGTTGGACTAATGGTCATTGTATTGGACATGGTTGGACTAATGGTCATTGTATTGGACATGGTTGGACTAATGGTATTGTATTCTACATGGTTGGACTAATGGTCATTGTATTGGACATGGTTGGACTAATGGTCATTGTATTGGACATGGTTGGACTAATGGTCATTGTATTGGACATGGTTGGACTAATGGTCATTGTATTGGACATGGTTGGACTAATGGTCATTGTATTGGACATGGTTGGACTAATGGTCATTGTATTCTACATGGTTGGACTAATGGTCATTGTATTCTACATGGTTGGACTAATGGTCATTGTATTGGACATGGTTGGACTAATGGTCATTGTATTCTACATGGTTGGACTAATGGTCATTGTATTCTACATGGTTGGACTAATGGTCATTGTATTGGACATGGTTGGACTAATGGTCATTGTATTCTACATGGTTGGACTAATGGTCATTGTATTGGACATGGTTGGACTAATGGTCATTGTATTCTACATGGTTGGACTAATGGTCATTGTATTGGACATGGTTGGACTAATGGTCATTGTATTGGACATGGTTGGACTAATGGTCATTGTATTCTACATGGTTGGACTAATGGTCATTGTATTGGACATGGTTGGACTAATGGTCATTGTATTCTACATGGTTGGACTAATGGTCATTGTATTGGACATGGTTGGACTAATGGTCATTGTATTCTACATGGTTGGACTAATGGTCATTGTATTCTACATGGTTGGACTAATGCTCATTGTATTCTACATGGTTGGACTAATGGTCATTGTATTGGACATGGTTGGACTAATGGTCATTGTATTGGACATGGTTGGACTAATGGTCATTGTATTCTACATGGTTGGACTAATGGTCATTGTATTCTACATGGTTGGACTAATGGTCATTGTATTGGACATGGTTGGACTAATGGTCATTGTATTCTACATGGTTGGACTAATGGTCATTGTATTGGACATGGTTGGACTAATGGTCATTGTATTCTACATGGTTGGACTAATGGTCATTGTATTCTACATGGTTGGACTAATGGTCATTGTATTGGACATGGTTGGACTAATGGTCATTGTATTGGACATGGTTGGACTAATGGTCATTGTATTGGACATGGTTGGACTAATGGTCATTGTATTGGACATGGTTGGACTAATGGTCATTGTATTGGACATGGTTGGACTAATGGTCATTGTATTGGACATGGTTGGACTAATGGTCATTGTATTGGACATGGTTGGACTAATGGTCATTGTATTCTACATGGTTGGACTAATGGTCATTGTATTCTACATGGTTGGACTAATGGTCATTGTATTGGACATGGTTGGACTAATGGTCATTGTATTCTACATGGTTGGACTAATGGTCATTGTATTGGACATGGTTGGACTAATGGTCATTGTATTCTACATGGTTGGACTAATGGTCATTGTATTCTACATGGTTGGACTAATGGTCATTGTATTGGACATGGTTGGACTAACGGTCATTGTATTCTACATGGTTGGACTAATGGTCATTGTATTGGACATGGTTGGACTAATGGTCATTGTATTGGACATGGTTGGAAAGCCAGGAAGATGAAGTCTGTTGTTTTTCTACAGATATGATTCGTCGCAGGAGTCTGAGGACGAGAGCCATCAAGATGCTGGTTCTGGACGAAGCTGATGAGATGCTCAACAAAGGTGAGACTGAGCATGTGCAAGTGTGTCACCTGGATAAGGCTGTGATGTCACAGCGAAGTGGTACCACAGAACTGAACTCTGAGAAATAGAACAAAGTGACAGCTTGACCTCCTTGTTTTGAATAAAGACATGGAATACTGCGTCTAGTTGTAATAATACCGTCGAGTATTAAGAGTTTATTTACGGCACAGTGCAGAGAGACAGGAAACATGTCTGGACCAGGTGTGAAACCACCAGAAACATGTTTGACTGTGTTCTGGTTCACATGCTGAATACAGACACATACTATGTAGTCTGCAGTAGTAAGCAGCGGCTGTCATCATCATCGTCATCATCGTCATCATCATCATCAGTGTTATAGTTTAACTTTTCTGTTCAGGTTTTAAGGAGCAGATCTACGACGTGTACCGTTACCTGCCTCCGGCCACACAGGTGTGTCTGATCAGCGCCACGCTGCCTCACGAGATCCTGGAGATGACCAACAAGTTCATGACCGACCCCATCCGCATCCTGGTCAAACGGTCAGTCCACAAACACATCCAGCAAAGCATCCACATGATATCTAGTAAATATTGAACATAGAGATGTGGATAGAAGAGCTGCAGTCAGGCAGTGCAGCAGCGTCTTCAGGTCAGGAATGAACTGTCTCGTCGGTCTCTCTCCCTCAGTGACGAGCTGACTCTGGAGGGAATCAAGCAGTTCTTCGTGGCCGTGGAGAGAGAGGAGTGGAAGTTCGACACACTGTGTGATCTGTACGACACTCTGACCATCACACAGGCCGTCATCTTCTGCAACACCAAGAGGAAGGTCTGCTGCTCTTCGCCGATACTCTCACACTTCTGCTCTGTTTACTTCACGGACTGAGAGGATCTCTGGTCAGGTGCTCTCAGTCCAGCCTGCAACAGCAAAGCCTTCTGGGAAGTTGAGTCTTTGTGTGTGTGTGTGTGTTTCAGGTGGACTGGCTGACTGAGAAGATGAGAGAGGCCAACTTCACGGTGTCGTCGATGCACGGAGACATGCCTCAGAAAGAGAGGGAGTCCATCATGAAGGAGTTCAGATCAGGAGCCAGGTAACCTTCACCTTAAAGAGTGGTCGGTGGTTCGATCCCCGTAACGTGACGGATCAGTGACCCGGAGTAAACGTCACCGATCGGTGACCCGGAGTAAACGTGACCGATGGATGACCCGGAGTAAACGTCACCGATCGGTGACCCGGAGTAAACGTCACCGATGGGTGACCCGGAGTAAACGTCACCGATGGGTGACCCGGAGTAAACGTCACCGATCGGTGACCCGGAGTAAACGTCACCGATCGGTGACCCGGAGTAAACGTGACCGATGGATGACCCGGAGTAAACGTCACCGATGGGTGACCCGGAGTAAACGTGACCGATGGATGACCCGGAGTAAACGTCACCGATGGGTGACCCGGAGTAAACGTGCCAGTCATGTTTGTGTGTTATATGATTACGGTGAAGGGTTAACGTGGTTTAAATTGTGTTTTCAGTCGTGTGTTGATCTCGACGGATGTTTGGGCTCGAGGTTTAGACGTTCCTCAAGTTTCTCTGATCATCAACTACGACCTGCCCAACAACAGAGAGCTTTACATCCACAGGTACGTATATATGCCCCCCCAGGGGGCGGGGCCAGCAGGGGGCGGGTATCTGATTGATATAAATATAAATCAAGGGGGTTATTATTGAATTCATCGTTGAAACAAGCATCCTAGTTTCTGCTCCAGCGTGCCTTCCTTTCTAAAAATGACCTCTGACCTCTGACCTCCTCCAGGATTGGTCGGTCCGGTCGTTATGGTCGTAAGGGCGTGGCCATCAACTTTGTGAAGAACGATGACATCAGAATCCTGCGCGACATCGAGCAGTACTACTCCACCCAGATCGACGAAATGCCCATGAACGGTACGAGTCTCCCCCCCGCCGTCACATGTTCAGTCTCGGCCAATCGGGATGAGGCTGAGTCTGTGATGTCACACAGGATAAATATATCCACTGCTGTGATTGGCTGCTGCCACGGTGACATGTTTCTGTTTCCTTCCTTCTCTGCAGTGGCCGATCTGATCTAACGTGGATGACATCACATTGGAGCCCCGCCCCTCTGACTTCCTGTCTTTGTTTTTTATTTTTTTACTAGTTTTAGAGCTTCATGAGACTTCGTTAAGACTTTGGTTCTGTAAATAAAGATGTTTGATTCCACGCTGGTTTGTTCAACTCCTTTCTTTAACCTCACTGACGTCATTTATATGGGTTATATATATATATATATATATTTATTTATATATATATGTATATATATATATATATATATGTATTTATATATATATATATATATATATATGTGTATATGTATATATATGTGTATATGTATGTGTATATGTATATATATGTGTATGTATGTGTATATATATGTATATATGTATATATGTATATGTATATATGTATGTGTATATATGTATATATATATGTATATATATATATAGCAACTATAGTAACTATAGTTACTATAGCAACTATAGTTATGTAGGGACCTGCCATTTCTGGTGGCAGACACAGTGAACTGTCTCCCAGAATCCTGGAGGTATGCTCTCCTTGACCACAGGACTCATCTCAGTCCTCATTGGCTACAGTAACATTTCACCCAGAGGTGTGAAAATCACACAGAACAAAACCAGAGGAATGTTCTTTGTTCCTCCTCTTTCGACTCTTTCTGCTTCACCTTCTCATCCAAGCTGACCTACGAGGTCAGCTGCTGTGCTCCAGACCGGAAGCAGCTCTGCTCTCTGATTCTATGTCCTGTTAGGAAACAGACATAGCCACAAGGAACCAAACGGCAGACGACGCGAGTGCTCTGCCCTTTTCACCAGCTAACTTCAAGCTATCAAGCAAAGAAGTTAGCACCAAACTAACAGCAAAGACGACCTCTTTGACTTGGAACCACAACTTCAACACATAGAATCACAAAACCGGTTCTTCCATGGATTGGTAACGTACTGGGCCTTAGCATTAGCAATCGCACAGGGCTGAGCAAGACTGTCCAACTTTGATTTCTAGAAAGTACTTGTATTGATTTGGTTTAATGTTATTCATTGAGTTTGACTGTGGTGATTTATCTGTATTTGATATCTGGGTAACTGGCTTCGCCACATCTGATGTGTTTAGTTTATGCTTCACATAGACAAGGTCTTGCATGCAACTAACCATCTTTTCTAACCCACTGCATCTCTAACACACATTAAGATCACATACACAAACTGTGAATTAGTTAAACATAAACATACAGCTTCAGATAATCTTAACCCACACATCACCCCCCCCTCTGTCCTTCTCAGAAGAACAAAGAGATCATGTGGTGACATGCTGATGGCCATCTTTGATTCCGCCATCTTTGATTCAGCCATCTTTGTAGTTTTACAGTGCCCGCCATTTTGTTTGTAGGCCATACAGACATTTTGAGACAAGAACCCATCTTGTTTCCCCCCCCCCTCTCTCTCTCTCACACACACACACACACACACACACACACACACACACACACACTGTGTTTGGTTTGTTTAGTTTAGTTATTTAGTTAGATTAATATTGTGTTTTGAACCTTTATTATCTTGTAAATAAATGATTGTGGAATATACATGCTGGTCTCTTTAATGTTGCACAAGAGTGAATAATGCCAACCTCTGCTATGTCAAGAACTCCGATATCCTTCAACCTTTACTATCTATTTTGGTTATAGTTATTAATTTAATTATTAATCAACGTTCCAAATTGATAGTTTAGCATATATAATGAGACTATATTAACGTTTTGGTCATTGGTCCCTGATTCCAGGGTGGTGCCCCGTTTATTATTGATGTTTATTGATAATCTTTATTAATATGAATAATTCTATTATTTATTAATTAATTTGCTAATGACCAAAACCTACCAAAGTAGAACCCCTACAGTTACTATAGCAACTACAGTTACTATAGCAACTATAGTTACTATAGCAACATTAGTAACATTAGCAACTATAGTAACATTAGTAACTATAGCAACTATAGTTACTATAGCAACTATAGTTACTATAGCAACTATAGTTACTATAGCAACATTAGTAACATTAGCAACTATAGTAACATTAGTAACTATAGCAACTATAGTTACTATAGCAACTATAGTAACATTAGTAACTATAGCAACTATAGTTACTATAGCAACTATAGTTACTATAGCAACTATAGCAACTATAGTAACATTAGTAACTATAGCAACTATAGTTACTATAGCAACTATAGTTACTATAGCAACATTAGTAACATTAGTAACTATAGCAACTATAGTTACTATAGCAACATTAGTAACATTAGTAACTATAGCAACTATAGTTACTATAGTAACTATAGTAACATTAGTAACAGTAGCATTAGTAACATTAGTACTAATGTTACTAATGTTACTATAGTGACTAATGTTACATTAGCCACTATAGTAACATTAGTAACTATAGTAACATTAGTAACTATAGTAACATTAGTAGCATTAGTAACTATAGTAACATTAGTAACATTAGTAACTATAGTAACATTAGTAACTATAGTAACATTAGTAGCATTAGTAACTATAGTAACATTAGTAACTATAGTAACATTAGTAACATTAGTAACTATAGTAACATTAGTAACTATAGTAACATTAGTAGCATTAGTAACTATAGTAACATTAGTAGCATTAGTAACTATAGTAACATTAGTAACTATAGTAACATTAGTAACTATAGTAACATTAGTAACTATAGTAACATTAGTAACATTAGTAACATTAGTAGCATTAGTAACTATAGTAACATTAGTAACATTAGTAACTATAGTAACATTAGTAACATTAGTAACTATAGTAACATTAGTAACTATAGTAACATTAGTAGCATTAGTAACTATAGTAACATTAGTAGCATTAGTAACTATAGTAACATTAGTAACTATAGTAACATTAGTAACTATAGTAACATTAGTAACTATAGTAACATTAGTAACATTAGTAACATTAGTAGCATTAGTAACTATAGTAACATTAGTAACATTAGTAACTATAGTAACATTAGTAACATTAGTAGTAGTATTAACAGTAGTAGTAGTATTAACAGTAGTAGTAGTATTAACAGTAGTAGTAGTAACAGTAGTAGTAGCGCGGGGCGCTGGGAGCTTTGACAATGAGCCCTCATGTGAGGGAGCCCTCCCATAGCTCATTTTAGCCTTTGCTATGACTATTGTTTATGTTGTTGTTTACTGTTTATTAAGAAATATAAGAAATATGGTGTAATCTTTGATTTTGTGCATATCTGGCATTTTGTTACTGTTATGGAGAATACGTGAGATAATGAGAATCTCTGTGTACAAGTTAGAAGTAGAATACACTGTGTAGCGATGTCAACCTAAAGCATTATTTTACATTTTGCAGAACATCCTAAATAAATGTGTCGCACCAGACTGAGCCTGTGGGACATCATTCTGTGCACCGCTACATTTGCAGTGATTGCCTCAAAAGGTTGTGCAACAAAATATTAAGTTCAGGGTACCATCATTTTTGTCCAGGCCAGTTTCATTAGTTTGTTTTTTAAAATGATTCTGTTGAACCATAATTCAAAAGCAATGACTGATTTTCATTAGATAATTTTCAGTAAATTTTTATTTATTATTACTTTTGTCAGTTTCAAGTTATTTCAGTGACCATTGTGGGTTTTTCTTTCTTTAACGGAAGGGTACCAACAATTTTGCCTACGTGTGTATATAACCTAACCCTAATCTATATAACCTAACCCTATTTAATATATAACCCTAATCTATGTAATATATAACCCTAACCCTATAATATACAACCAACCCTAACCCTATGTAATATATAACCCTAACCTATATAAATTTTTTCGACATACAATACTATGACTTTTTTTTTTACATACAATACTATGACTTTTTTTGATGATTTTTTCAACATACAATACTGTAACTTTTTTTTATGAAATCTTTCGACATACAATACTATGACTTTTTTTCGACATACTATACTATGACTTTTTTTCGACATACAATACTATGACTTTTTTTCAACATACTATACTATGACTTTTTCGACATACAATTCTATAACCTTTTTTTGACATACATTATGTTTTTTTAATGAAATTTTTCGACTTACTATACTATGACCTTTTTTTGACATACAATATGACTTTTTCATGAAATCTTTCAACATTTAATACTATGAATTTTTTTCATGAAATTCTTCAACATACTATACTATGACTTTTTTTCGACATACAATACTGACTTTTTTTCACGAAATTTTTCAACATACAATACTATGACTTTTTTTCACGAAATTTTTCAACATACAATACTATGACTTTTTTTCGACATACAATACTATGACTTTTTTTCATGACTTTTTTTCGACATACTATACTATAAATTTTTTTTGGACATACTATACTATGACTTTTTTTCGACATACTATACTATAACTTTTTTTTCATGAAATCTTTCGACATACCATACTATGACTTTTTTTTCATGAAATCTTTCGACATACAATACTATGATTTTTATTCGACATACTATACTATGACTTTTTTTTCATGACTTTTTTTCGACATACAATACTATGACTTTTTGTCATGAAATTTATGGACATAATATACTATGATTCTTTTTCATGACATTTTTCGACATACTATACTATGACTTTTTTTTCGACATACTATACTATGACTTTTTTTCATGACTTTTTTTCGACATACAATACTATGACTTTTTTTCAGGAAATTTTTCGACATACTATACTATGACTTTTTTTTTACATACAATACTATGACTTTTTTTCGACATACAATACTATGACTTTTTTTCGACATACAATACTAGGACTTTTTTTCGACATACAATACTAGGACATTTTTTCGACATACAATACTATGACTTTTTTTGGTGAAATTCTTTGACATACAATACTATGACTTTTTTTGGTAAAATTTTTCAACATACTATACTATGACTTTTTATGGTGAAATTCTTCGACATACAATACTATGACTTTTTTTGGTAAAATTTTTCAACATACTATACTATGACTTTTTATGGTGAAATTTTTCGACACATAATACTATGACTTTTTTTTCATGAAATTTTTTCGACATACAATACTATGACTTTTTTTCATGACTTTTGTTCGACATACAATACTATGACTTTTTTCATGACTTTTGTTCGACATACAATACTATGACTTTTTTCATGATTTTTTTCGACATACAATACTATGACTTTTTTTCATGACTTTTGTTCGACATACAATACTATGACTTTTTTCATGACTTTTGTTCGACATACAATACTATGACTTTTTTCATGATTTTTTTCGACATACTATTGTATGACATACAATAGTATGTCATACAATAGACTTGTATGACTTTTTTTGGTGAAATTCTTCGACATAAAATACTATAACCTTTTTTCGACACACAATACTATGACTTTTTTTCGACATACAATACCATGACTTTTTTTCGACATACAATATTATGACTTTTTTTCGTGAAATTATTCAACATATAATACTATAACCTTTTTTCGACATACAATACTATGACTTTTTTTCGACATACAATTCTATAACTTTTTATGGTGAAATTTTTTGACATGCAATACTATGACTTTTTTTCGACATACATTATGACTTTTTATGGTGAAATCTTTCGACATACAATACTATAACCTTTTTTCGACATACAATACTATGACTTTTTTTCGACATACAATTCTATAACTTTTTATGGTGAAATTTTTTGACATACAATACTATGACTTTTTTTCATGACATTTTTCGACATACTATACTATGATTTCAATTCGACATACAATACTATGACTTTTTTTCAACATACTATACTATGACTTTTTTTTGACATACAATACTATGACTTTTTTCGACATACAATACTGACTTTTTTTCATGAAATTTATGGACATACTATACTATGACTTTTTTTCGACATACTATACTATTACCTTTTATGGTGACAGTTTTCGACATACTGTACTATGACTTTTTTTGACATACTATACTATGACTTTTTCATGGCTTTTTTCCGACATACAATACTATGATTTTTTTTGGTAAAATTTTTCAACATACTATGGTGAAATTCTTCGACATACAATACTATGACTTTTTTTCATGACTTTTGTTCGACATACAATTGTAGGGGTTCTACTTTGGTAGGTTTTGGTTATTAGCAAATTAATTAATAAATAATAATAGAATTATTCATATTAATAAAGATTATCAATAAACATCAATAATAAACGGGGCACCACCCTGGAATCAGGGACCAATGACCAAAACGTTAATATAGTCTCATTATATATGCTAAACTATCAATTTGGAACGTTGATTAATAATTAAATTAATAACTATAACCAAAATAGATAGTAAAGGTTGAAGGATATCGGAGTTCTTGACATAGCAGAGGTTGGCATTATTCACTCTTGTGCAACATTAAAGAGACCAGCATGTATATTCCACAATCATTTATTTACAAGATAATAAAGGTTCAAAACACAATATTAATCTAACTAAATAACTAAACTAAACAAACCAAACACAGTGTGTGTGTGTGTGTGTGTGTGTGAGAGAGAGAGAGGGGGGGGAAACAAGATGGGTTCTTGTCTCAAAATGTCTGTATGGCCTACAAACAAAATGGCGGGCACTGTAAAACTACAAAGATGGCTGAATCAAAGATGGCAGAATCAAAGATGGCCATCAGCATGTCACCACATGATCTCTTTGTTCTTCTGAGAAGGACAGAGAGGGGGGTGATGTGTGGGTTAAGATTATCTGAAGCTGTATGTTTATGTTTAACTAATTCACAGTTTGTGTATGTGATCTTAATGTGTGTTAGAGATGCAGTGGGTTAGAAAAGATGGTTAGTTGCATGCAAGACCTTGTCTATGTGAAGCATAAACTAAACACATCAGATGTGGCGAAGCCAGTTACCCAGATATCAAATACAGATAAATCACCACAGTCAAACTCAATGAATAACATTAAACCAAATCAATACAAGTACTTTCTAGAAATCAAAGTTGGACAGTCTTGCTCAGCCCTGTGCGATTGCTAATGCTAAGGCCCAGTACGTTACCAATCCATGGAAGAACCGGTTTTGTGATTCTATGTGTTGAAGTTGTGGTTCCAAGTCAAAGAGGTCGTCTTTGCTGTTAGTTTGGTGCTAACTTCTTTGCTTGATAGCTTGAAGTTAGCTGGTGAAAAGGGCAGAGCACTCGCGTCGTCTGCCGTTTGGTTCCTTGGTTGCAATGGCTGTTTCCTAACAGGCCATTGATCAGAACCAGAACTGTTTTGCAAGTTCTGGACTTGAGAGCCGTTCACCTCAACCAGGTCAGCCTGGGTTGAGGAGATGAAGAGCAGAGAGAGCGCAGCAGCTCACCTCTCACACGTCAGGAGAGATGAGCAGATGAGAAGAAAGAGAAGGAACAAAGGACATTCCTCTGGTTTTGTTCTGTGTGATTTTCACACCTCTGGGTGAAATGTTACTGTAGCCAATGAGGACTGAGATGAGTCCTGTGGTCAAGGAGAGCATACCTCCAGGATTCTGGGAGACAGTTCACTGTGTCTGCCACCAGAAATGGCAGGTCCCTACACAATACTATGACTTTTTTCATGACATTTTTTCGACATACAATACTATGACTTTTTATGGTGAAATCTTTCGACATACAATACTATAACCTTTTTTCGACATACAATACTATAACTTTTTTCATTAAATCTTTCGACATATGACTTTTTTTCATGAAATTATTCGACATACAATACTATGACTTTTTTTCAACATACAATACTATGACTTTTTTTCGACATACAATACTATGACTTTTTTTCGACATACTATACTATGACTTTTTGTGGTGACATTTTTCGACATACTGTACTATGACTTTTTTTCGACATACAATATTGACTTTTTTTCATGAAATTTATGGACATACTATACTATGACTTTTTTTCGACATACTATACTATGACTTTTTATGGTGACAGTTTTCGACATACTGTACTATGACTTTTTTTGACATACAATACTATGACCTTTTTTTTTGACATACAATACTATGATTTTTTCATGAAATCTTTCGACATACAATACTATGACTTTATGGTAAAATCTTTCGACATACAATACTATAACCTTTTTTCGACATACAATACTATGACTTTTTTTGGTGAAATTCTTCGACATAAAATACTATAATGTTTTTTCGAGATACAATACTATGACTTTTTTCATGAAATCTTTCGACATACAATACTATGACTTTATGGTGAAATCTTTCGACATACAATACTATGACTTTTTTTCCTGAAATTATTCGACATAAAATACTATGACTTTTTTTCAACATACAATACTATGACTATTTTCGACATACTATACTATGACTTTTTATGGTGAAATATTTCGACATACAAAACTATGACTTTTTTTCACGAAATTTTTCGACATACTATACTATGACTTTTTATGGTGAAAGTTTTCGACATACAATACTATGACTATTTTCGACATACTATACTATGACTTTTTTTCATGACTTTTTTTCGACATACAATACTATGACTTTTTATGGTGAAATATTTCGACATACAAAACTGACTTTTTTTCACGAAATTTTTCGACATACTATACTATGACTTTTTATGGTGAAAGTTTTCGACATACAATACTATGATTTTTTTTCGACATACAATACTATGACTTTTTTTCGACATACTATACTATGACTTTTTTTTTACATACAATACTATGACTTTTTTTCATGACATTTTTCGACATACTATACTATGATTTCAATTCGACATACAATACTATGACTTTTTTTCAACATACTATACAATGACTTTTTTTCATGACTTTTTTTCGACATACAATACTATGAATTTTTTTCGACATACAATACTATGACTTTTTTTCGTGAAATTATTCGACATACAATACTATGACTTTTTTTCAACATACAATACTATGACTTTTTTTCGAAATACAATACTATGACTTTTTTCCTGAAATTATTCGACATACAATACTGACTTTTATTTCAACATACAATACTATGACTTTTTTCGACATACAATACTATGAATTTTTTTCGACATACAATACTATGACTTTTTTCATGAAATTCTTCGACATACTAAACTATGACTTTTTTTCATGATATTTTTTGACATACAATACTATGACTTTTTTTTCATGACTTTTGTTCGACATACAATACTATGACTTTTTTTCCTGAAATTATTCGACATAAAATACTGACTTTTGTTCGACATACAATACTATGACTTTTTATGGTGAAATATTTCGACATACAAAACTATGACTTTTTTCACGAAATTTTTCGACATATACAATACTATGACTATTTTTCATGAAATTTTTCGACATACAATACTATGAATTTTTTTCGACATTCAATACTATGACTTTTTTCATGAAATTCTTCGACATACTAAACTATGACTTTTTTTCATGATATTTTTTGACATACAATACTATGACTTTTTTTTCATGAAATTTTTTCGACATACAATACAATGACTTTTTTTCATGAAATCTTTCGACATACAATACTATGACTTTTTTTCATGACTTTTGTTCGACATACAATACTATGACTTTTTTGGTGAAATTCTTCGACATAAAATACTATAACCTTTTTTCGAGATACAATACTATGACTTTTTCATGAAATCTTTCGACATACAATACTATAACCTTTTTTCGACATACTATACTATGACTTTTTTTCATGAAATTATTCGACATACTATACTATGACTTATTTTCGACATACAATACCATAACTTTTTTTCGACATACATTATGACTTTTTTTCCTGAAATTATTCAACATACAATACTATGACTTTTTTTCGACATACAATACTATGACTTTTTTTCCTGAAATTATTCAACATACAATACTATGACTTTTTTCGACATACAATACTATGACTTTTTTTCCTGAAATTATTCGACATAAAATACTGACTTTTTTTCAACATACAATACTATGACTATTTTCGACATACTATACTATGACTTTTTTTCATGATATATTTTGACATACTATACTATGACTTTTTTTCATGACTTTTTTTCGACATACAATACTATGACTTTTTATGGTGAAATATTTCGACATACAAAACTATGACTTTTTTCACGAAATTTTTCGACATACAATACAATGACTTTTTTTCATGAAATCTTTCGACATATACAATACTATGACTATTTTTCATGAAATTTTTCGACATACAATACTATGACTTATGTTGAAATTTTTCGACATACAATGCTATGACTTTTTTCATGAAATTTTTCGACATACAATGCTATGACTTTTTTTCATGAAATTTTTTCAACATACTATACTATGACTTTTTTTGGTGAAATCTTTCGACATACAATACTATGACTTTTTTTCAGGAAATTTTTCGAAATACTATACTATGACTGTTAATGGTGAAATTCTTCGACATACTATACTATGACTTTTTTTCATGATATTTTTCAAAATACTATACTATGACTGTTAATGGTGAAATTCTTCGACATACTATACTATGACTTTTTTCATGAAATTTTTTCGACATTCAATACTATGACTTTTTTGGTGAAATTCTTCCGACATAAAATACTATAACCTTTTTTCGAGATACAATACTATGACTTTTTATGGTGAAATATTTCGACATACAAAACTGACTTTTTTTCACGAAATTTTTCGACATACTATACTATGACTTTTTATGGTGAAAGTTTTCGACATACAATACTATGACTTTTTTTCGACATACAATACTATGATTTTTTTTCGACATACATATGTATGACTTTTTTTGGTGAAATTCTTCGACATACTATACCATGACTTTTTTCGACATACAATACTATGACTTTTTTCATGAAATTTTTCGACATACAATACTATGACTTTTTTTCGACATACTATACTATGACTTTTTTTCAACATACAATACTATGACTTTTTTTCGACATACAATACTATGACTTTTTTCGACATACAATACTATGACTTTTTTTCCTGAAATTATTCGACATAAAATACTATGACTTTTTTTCAACATACAATACTATGACTATTTTCGACATACTATACTATGACTTTTTTTCATGACTTTTTTTCGACATACAATACTATGACTTTTTATGGTGAAAGTTTTCGACATACAATACTATGATTTTTTTTCGACATACAATACTATGACTTTTTTTCGACATACTATACTATGACTTTTTTTCAACATACAATACTATGATTTTTTATGGTGAATTCTTTCGACATAAATTACTATGACTTTTTCCATGACATTTTTCGACATACAATGCTATGACTTTTTTTCATGAAATCTTTCGATATACAATACTATGACTTTTTAAGGTGAAATATTTCGACATACAAAACTGACTTTTTCACGAAATTTTTCGACATACAATACTATGACTTTTTTTGGTGAAATTCTTCGACATACAATACTATAACTTTTTTTCATGAAATTATTCGACATACAATATTATGACGTTTTTATAATGACATTTTTCGACATACAATACTATGACTTTTTTTCGACAGAATACTATGACTTTTTTTCGACATACTATACTAACTTTTTTTCATGAAATTATTCGACATACTATACTATGACTTTTTTTCGACATACAATACTATGACTTTTTTTCGACATATTATACTTTGACTTTTTTTCAACATACTATACATACAATACTATGACTTTTTCGATATACAATACTATGAAATACCAGAAATGCCAGAAATGCTGAAGGCTCTGGGTGGGGAGGGGCTGTCTTGGATGACACGTCTCTTCAACACCGCGTGGAAGTCGGTGACAGTGCCTAAGGAGTGGCAGACCGGGGTGGTGGTTCCCCTTTTCAAAAAGGGGGACCAGAGAGTGTGTGCCAATTACAGGGGTATCACACTGCTCAGCCTCCCTGGTAAAGTCTACTCCAAGGTGCTGGAAAGGAGGGTTCGGCCGATAGTCGAACCTCAGATCGAAGAGGAACAATGTGGATTCCGTCCTGGCCGTGGAACAACGGACCAGCTTTTCACTCTCGCAAGGATCCTGGAGGGGGCCTGGGAGTATGCCCATCCAGTCTACATGTGTTTTGTGGACTTGGAGAAGGCATATGACCGGGTCCCCCGGGAGATACTGTGGGGGGTGCTGCGGGAGTATGGGGTGAGGGGGGCACTTCTCAGGGCCATCCAATCCCTGTACGCCCAAAGCGAGAGCTGTGTTCGGATCCTCGGCAATAAGTCGGACTCGTTTCCGGTGGGGGTTGGCCTCCGCCAGGGCTGCGCTTTGTCACCAATCCTGTTCGTGATATTCATGGACAGGATATCGAGGCGTAGTCAGGTGGAGGAGGGTTTGCAGATCGGTGTGCTGAGGATCTCATCGCTGCTTTTTGCAGATGATGTGGTCCTGTTGGCATCATCGGTCTGCGACCTCCAGCACTCACTGGATCGGTTCGCAGCCGAGTGTGACGCAGTCGGGATGAGAATCAGCACCTCTAAATCTGAGGCCATGGTTCTCAGCAGGAAACCGGTGGTTTGCCTACTCCGGGTAGGGAATGAGTCCTTACCCCAAGTGAAGGAGTTTAAGTATCTCGGGGTCTTGTTCGCGAGTGAGGGGACGATGGAACGTGAGATTGGTCGGAGAATCGGAGCAGCAGGGGCGGTATTGCATTCGTTTTACCGCACCGTTGTGACGAAAAGAGAGCTGAGCCGGAAGGCAAAGCTCTCGATCTACCGTTCAATCTTCGTTCCTACTCTCACCTATGGTCATGAGGGTTGGGTCATGACCGAAAGAACGAGGTCGCGGGTGCAAGCGGCCGAAATGGGTTTCCTCAGGAGGGTGGCTGGCGTCTCCCTTAGAGATAGGGTAAGAAGCTCAGTCATCCGTGAGGGACTCGGAGTAGAGTCCTTGCTCCTTTGCGTCGAAAGGAGCCAGTTGAGGTGGTTCGGGCATCTAGCACGGATGCCTCCTGGGCGCCTCCCTTGGGAGGTGTTCCAGGCACGACCAGCTGGGAGGAGACCACGGGGAAGACCCAGGACTAGATGGAGAGATTATATCTCTACTCTGGCCTGGGAACGCCTCGGGATCCCCCAGTCAGAGCTGGTTAATGTGGCCCGGGAAAGGGAAGTTTGGGGTCCCCTGCTGGAGCTGTTGCCCCCGCGACCCGATCCCGGATAAGCGGTTGAAGATGGATGGAATACTATGACTTTTTTTGGACATACTATACTATGACTTTTTTGGACATACAATACTATAACTTTTTTTCAACATACTATACTATGACTTTTTTTCATGAAATTTTTTCGACATAAAATACTATGACTTTTTTTCGACATACAATACTAACTTTTTTTCATGAAATTATTCGACATACTATACTATGACTTTTTTTCGACATACAATACTATGACTTTTTTTCGACATACAAGACTATGACTTTTTTTCGACATACAATACTATGACTTTTTTTCGACATACTAGTATGACTTTTTTTCGACATACAATACTATGACTTTTTTTCGACATACAATACTATGACTTTTTTTCGACATACAATACTATGACTTTTTTTCGACATACTAGTATGACTTTTTTTCGACATACAATACTATGACTTTTTTTCGACATACAAGACTATGACTTTTTTTCGACATACTAGTATGACTTTTTTTCGACATACAAGACTATGACTTTTTTTCGACATACTAGTATGACTTTTTTTCGACATACAATACTATGACTTTTTTTCGACATACTATACTGTCATTTTTTTTCATGAAATTATTCGACATACTATACTAGGACTTTTTTTCGACGTACAATACTATGACTTTTTTTCGACATACAATACTATAACTTTTTTCGACATACTATACAATGACTTTTTCATGAAACTATTCGACATACTATACTATGACTTTTTTTCGACATACTATACTATGACTTTTTTTCATGAAATTATTCGACATACTATACTATGACTTTTTTTCGACGTACAATACTATGACTTTTTTTCGACATACAATACTTTGACTTTTTATGGTGAAATTCTTCAACATACTATACTATTGTAAGGGATTTACAAATGGAACAGGTTTGGTTATTAGCTAATTTAATAAATAATATTCATAGAATTATTATTATTAATAAGAGTTATTAATCAACATTAATAATGAACGGGGCACCACCCTGGAATCAGGGACCAATAACCAAAACGTTAATCCAGTCTCAAAAAGGGAAATATTCCCTCCAAAGGCCAGTATTTTAACACTACTTTACACTTAGGAGGTGAATAGCAAAGGGTGAATCCGAGCACTAACTCTCATAACCAGTTGTTATTACAATATGAATGCACAATAAACACAGACAACTGCTAGTTAAAATAAGAACATTTATTTAAATACAGTAATCTCAATCAATAACAAACACTCTTAACAACATTAATCTAAATCAATATTTATCACAGCAGTAATTACTAATTAACAATACTTAATAAACAAATGGATATCCTACAATGCAGCTCTAAGCCCTAAACTAGAATTAAACAAAACACAAAGGCAAAAGAAAAGGTGTGTGCGGGAGAGAGAGGGAGATGTGTGTGTGTAAGAGAGAGATATGTGTGTGTGAATGCAAATGTGTGGTGTGGGAGGAGCAAAGGACACCCTAAGTGGACGTCACCACGCAAGTGGTCACGTCACGCGAGGGAGGGGTTGCTCGAACGTTACAGATCACGCCCAGACGGATGTGAAAGTCCCGCGTGATCAGTAAGGTGGGAACGTGAGGAGGCGTATCTACGTGTGTGCGTGTGTGGGAGGAGCAAGGGAAACCCCGAGGCGGCGTCACCGTCACGAGGGAGGAGTTACGGAAATCAACGACCTCGCGCGAACGGAACTGTTAAGTCCCGCGTGGTCGATGAAAGAGAAAGAAAGAAAGTGTGTAGGAGTGGGGGGTTGCTCTGGTGACGAAGGCGCCACGGAAATCAACGACCTCGCACGAACGGAACAATTAAGTCCCGCGTGGTCGAAGAGAGAGAAAGAAAGAAAGAAACCGAGACGCTCTGGTGCAGCACAAAGAGATTTTCAAGGAAAACCCACGGCGGGGCGCACACAGCAGTCAACAATAACACAGTATAACACAGTAAAATACAGTAAAATACACAGCAAAATACAATAACAAGCCAAGCAAAGCAAAGCAAAGCAAAGCAACAAGCAAAGTACACAAGCAAAACAAGCGGACTCGGCGGTCCGTACGTTTACTATAAAGCACAATAATTATGAACTATTGTGATACACTTTCACTAATCTCTGCCCAGATACAAGCCTCTTACTTGAATCGCTTCTTCGGAGCGATAGTGGTGCAGATCGTCGTTAATTGGTCCGGCGGCGTCGCGCTGGCTCGGACAATAACGGGCCGTTATGATGCTCGTCAGCGGGGGAAGAACGGCAGGGCTGGCTCTCCGTGTGGCAGCGGATGGAAGCAGCTGATGTGAAGACGGCGGGGCGGTCGTCTCTTCCTTGGTGAAGGACGCGGATCCGGGTCTTCCTTCTATAGGTATGGTGGTCTGGACGTCTGATGAACTCGACAATGTCTTTACTCGTCCGGCGAGGTCAGTTACTGTGGCTCGATCTTAAAGGGAACGCTGCAGCGTTGGTTACCTCCTGGAGCAAACGTTGTTCGCGTTGGAAAGGGACGAGTTCCTCAGGTAGCGTGCTTTTATCCCTTGAGATAGTGGGCGTTTCCCCGGAAAAGACCCCACGTTTCCTGTTAGCCTCATCCAATGGGGCTGCTCCCGTTTGGACTCAACTGAGATCTCGCGTGAAGACGCGAGATTTCATGAGATGGCGGTTTAGTCTTTGTTCTATTACCAGGCTTTAAATCACCCATGTAGGCCGGTATCTTAGGCTTACTCCTAGGCTCTGCTCTAGGCCGCTCTTTGTCTCGTGAGGTCCCTACACTATGACTTTATTTTCATGATATTTTTTGACGTACTATACTATGATTTCCTCTCCGGGAACCATCACCTTAACGTGGTGGAGAGGTTTGTGTGTCCCTATGACCCTGAGGGCTGTGTTGTCTGGAACCTGGTGCTCCTGCTAGGGTCTCCTATGGCAAAATGGTCTCAGGTGAGGGGCCGGACTAAGAATGGTTCATAAAACCCCAATGACGAATTGAGGAAGAGGAAGAGTTACCCGGCCCGGAGGAAGCCCATGGCCCACGTCTGGAGCCAGGCCCAGACGGAGGGCCCAGACGGAGGGCCCAGACGGAGGGCCCGTCAGCGCGCGCCTGGTGGCCGGGCTTGCCGAAGCGACATGGCACCCCCCTCCTCTCCATCCTGTGGGCTCACCACCTGCGGGAGGAACCGCTGGGGTCGGGTGGCAGTGAAGGCCAGGGACCTCGACGGACTGGACCCGGGCGGCAGAGGCTGGTTCTGGGGACATGGAACGTCACCTCTCTGTGGGGGAAGGAGCCGGAGCTTGTGCGGGATGTGGAGCGCTATCAGTTGGATCTGGTAGGGCTTACCTCTACGCACAGCCTCGGTTCTGGAACCGTACTCCTGGATAGGGGTTGGACTCTATTCTTCTCTGGAGTTGCCCATGGGGTGAGGCGCCGGGCGGGTGTGGGGATACTCACACATCCCCGGCTGAGTGCCGCTACGTTGGAGCTTACCCCGGTGGACGAGAGGGTCGCCTCCCTACGCCTTCGGGTTATGGGGGGGATCGACATCCCCGGTGGTGGTTCCCCTGTTTAAAAAGGGGGACCAGAGAGTGTTTGCCAACTACAGGCGTATCACACTACTCAGCCTCCCTGGTAAAGTCTACTCCAAGGTGCTGGAAAGGAGGGTTCAGCCGATAGTCAAACCTCGGATCGAAGAGGAACAATGCGGATTCCGTCCTGGCCGTGGAACAACGGACCAGCTCTTCACTCTCGCAGGGATCCTGGAGGGGGCCTGGGAGTACGCCCATCCAGTTTACATGTGTTTTGTGGACTTGGAGAAGGCGTATGACCGGGTCCCCGGGGAGATACTGTGGGGGGTGCTGCAGGAGTATGGGGTGAGGGGGCACTTCTCAGGGCCATCCAATCCCTGTACGCCCAAAGCGAGAGCTGTGTTCAGGTCCTCGGCAGTAAGTCAGACTTGTTTCCGGTGGGGGTTGGCCTCCGCCAGATCGGTGTGCTGAGGATCTCATTGCTGCTTCTTGCAGATGATGTGGTCCTGTTGGCATCATCGGTCTGTGACCTCCAGCACTCACTGGATCGGTTCACAGCCGAGTGGCCGGGATGAGGCCGGGATGAGGATCAGTACCTCTAAATCTGAGGCCGTGGTTCTCAGCAGGAAACCGGTGGATTGCCTACTCCGGGTAGGGAATGAGTCCTTACCCCAAGTGAAGGAGTTCAAGTACCTAGAGGTCTTGTTCGTGAGTGAGGGGACGATGGAGCGTGAGATTGGCCGGAGAATCGGAGCAGCGGGGGGGGCGGTATTGCATTCGCTTTACCGCACCGTTGTAACGAAAAGAGAGCTGAGCCGGCAAAGCTCTCGATCTACCGGTCAGTCTTCTTTCCTCCTCTCACCTCTGGTCATGAGGGCTGGGTCAGGACCCAAAGAACTAGATCGCGGGTACAAGCGGTTGAAATGTGTTTCCTCAGGCGGGTGGCTGGCGTCTCCCTTAGAGATAGGTGGAGAAGCTCAGTCATCCGTGAGGGACTCAGAGTAGAGCCACTGCTCCTTTGCGTTGAAAGGAGCCAGCTGAGGTGGTTCGGGCATCTTGTAAGGATGCCCCCTGGACGCCTCCCTAGGGAGGTGTTCCAGGCACGACCAACTGGGAGGAGACCACGGGGAAGACCCAGGACTAGGTGGAGAGATTATATCTCGACATAATATACTACGACTTTTTTTTAATGAAATTATTTTTTGGGGGGACAGAGACAGGTGATCAGAGAGGGGAGAGGACAGGAGATGGGGAGACAGTCAGCTGGACTCTGGTCCTGTCGGAGGACTCTTTGAGTTTATAAGATGGACCGTTGTGTTCTTGGTTTTAAGATTATAAAACTCATCTTTACATCCAGGAACAATACAACAGTGTCCCCTCGGTAGAGACAGTGAAAGACGGAGACTGAGAAGACACAGTCGTTTCTGTGTAACTCGGCCGAGCCGACCAACCTGGTGACATCACAGGTTAGAGTGCTGCAACGTGGAGGCGCTCTGGCCACAAAAGATGAAACGGATCTTTTGTCTCCTAAATGTTGACGTCCGTCCTGATTGTTTAATAATCGTTCATTAGAATAGAAATCTATTCAGTAAAGCAGATAAACTCTGTTGAACGTTTCAGTTCCACTTTAAAGACGTTCAACGTAAACAAGACGTGTGCTGACTCGGCAAAGACGACTTCAGAAAAGTTGATGTACAGCAGAATAAATATTAGAAACTAATACAGAATGTCTGATAGACTTTTTTTCAGATTTTCTGACTTTTTTGTAAATTTTTCAGACATTTGTTTGACTATTTTGAGATTTTGAGATTTTTTTTTTACATTTTCCGAATTTTTCTTGTTTGTTTTTACTTTTCTGACTTTTTGGTGGCATTTCTAAGAATTTATTTTTTTTTGCTTTTTTTTTTATTTTCTGACTTTGTGGACATTTTTGGGACTTTTTTCAGAATTCTTCCTTTTTTTTTACATTTTCTGACTTTCTTTTTTTCCGTCTTTTTTCAGATTTTTTTTTCCAGATTTTTCGAAACATTTTCTTTTTTTTCATTTCTGACTTTTTTTGGACGTTTTTCTAAACTGTTTTTAATTTTTTTTCTTTTTCCGACTTTTTCTTTTTCTTTTTTTTGACATTTTCAGACTTTTTTCTGAATTTTTTTGACATTTTTTGGAGTTTTTCTAAACTGTTTTCTGGACTATACTCTGACCTTTTTTGGACATTTTTCTAACTTTCTTCAGAAATCTTTTTTGACATTTTCCGACTTTCTTTTTGTTTTTTTGACTTTTTTCTAAACTGCTTTTAATTATTATTATTTTTTTTAAATTTTCTGACTTTTGTTCAAACATTATCCAACCAGTTAATTAATGTTGTAATACTAATAATCTAATAATAATAATAATCTAATACTGTTGATCTGATACTGTGTGTTCCATTATATCATTAGATTTCAGACTGTCGTCACTTTAAATAGGATTTTATTTTAGACACAAACGTTGGAATCAAACAAGGAAAAAACAACAATAATAAAAACTGTTTTACACTGAAAGTCAACAGGAAGTAAATAAAAGAAAAACAGGCACCAAAAATCTATTAAATCTGTTAAATCTGTTAAATCAGTTTTTGGTCGTTTTAAAACGTTTCACATCAAAATTTCCAGAAAAACAAAACAGGAAGTTAAAATCGGTTCAACATGCTGAAAACACCAAAACACCTGGAGGACAGACGGTCACGTTCACTAACAGGACTCATTATCAGGTCCAGGACCAGGTCCAGGACCAGGACTAGGACCAGGTCCAGGTCCAGGTCTCAGGACTAGGACTAGGACCAGGTCCAGGACCAGGTCCAGGACCAGGACTAGGTCCAGGACCAACCATTAGCTGCTCACTAATGTTTTGACTCTCCAGGTTTTGTCCAGATGCTAACATGCTAATCAGAGCCAGGCTAGCTGTTTCCAGTCTTTATGCTAAGCTAAGCTAATCAGTGTGAACAGAGAAGATTTATCTTAACTGCTCCTTTAATGTTTTACTGTTTACAGTCTGATCGATCGGATCAATATCCCTCCGATCACCTGATCAGATTGTAGCCAATCAGGACGGAAGCTTGTCAAAATAAAGTTACGTATTTCCTGTTGATATGAAGCGGGATCATTTTAAACCAATGGGATGTGAGTTAGTCAGAGAGAGGCAGTCTGATTGGACAGGCAGGGGGCGGGGCTTAGTGTCAGGACCTGCTCTGATTAGACAGGCAGGGGGCGGGGCTTAGTGTCAGGACCTGCTCTGATTGGACAGGCAGGGGGCGGGGCTTAGTGTCAGGACCTGCTCTGATTGGACATGCAGGGGGCGGGGCTTAGTGTCAGGACCTGCTCTGATTGGACATGCAGGGGGCGGGGCTTAGTGTCAGGACCTGCTCTGATTGGACATGCAGGGGGCGGGGCTTAGTGTCAGGACCTGCTCTGATTGGTCAAGTTGACATAATAAAGTGAGCAGATAAACAGCAGCCAATCAGAGGAGGAGGTGAAGGAGGAGAGGATGATGGGAAGGCGTCTACAGGTTGCGTCTGACAAACCAGATTTCGTTCCTGCGGTGGGGGACGCCGGGGTTCTCGAACGTGGCGACCATGTAGCCGTCTCTGTGCAGGTCGTCGGTGACGCCCAGAATCTCCCACAGCAGCCCGATCTGACGAGTCACCGTCTCCTCCGTGGTCGTCCCGAAGAACGTCCTGACGGCCAATCAGAGAGCAGAACATCATCAATATTCAACGCTGCATTCAGGGACAGTCTGTGTGAATATCAATGCTGCATTCAGGGACAGTCAGGATTTCTGCGGGTTAAACTCTGATCGATATGAAGCACCACGTTAATGAGGATGTTCTGACCTGGCGACGACTCTGATTGGCTCTCTGTAGGCGATGGTGATGTCGGGGTCGGAGGGTCGGGGGGGGTTGGTCTGAAACTCTGCGGGCAGGAAGTACCCCGTCTGGACGCCATTCTCAAACGTGTTTCCGTCCTCCATCATGTGGACGTGACTGACCACCGGCACCGTCATCCCCAGATATGTGCCTATAGACGATCAATACATCACTTCATCAATACTGATCTGCCTATAGACGATCAATACATACATCACTTCATCAATACTGATCTGCCTATAGACGATCAATACATACAATCACTTCATCAATACTGATCTGCCTATAGACGATCAATACATACCATCACTTCATCAATACTGATCTGCCTATAGACGATCAATACATACCATCACTTCATCAATACTGATCTGCCTATAGACGATCAATACATACCATCACTTCATCAATACTGATCTGCCTATAGACGATCAATACATACAATCACTTCATCAATACTGATCTGCCTATAGACGAT
Source organism: Sebastes fasciatus (assembly GCF_043250625.1). Lineage (NCBI taxonomy): Eukaryota > Metazoa > Chordata > Actinopteri > Perciformes > Sebastidae > Sebastes > Sebastes fasciatus. The sequence continues at coordinate 43,105,907 of NC_133797.1, forward strand.
CAATACATACATCACTTCATCAATACTGATCTGCCTATAGACGATCAATACATACCATCACTTCATCAATACTGATCTGCCTATAGACGATCAATACATACCATCACTTCATCAATACTGATCTGCCTATAGACGATCAATACATACAATCACTTCATCAATACTGATCTGCCTATAGACGATCAATACATACAATCACTTCATCAATACTGATCTGCCTATAGACAATCAATACATACAATCACTTCATCAATACTGATCTGCCTATAGACGATCAATACATACAATCACTTCATCAATACTGATCTGCCTATAGACGATCAATACATACATCACTTCATCAATACTGATCTGCCTATAGACGATCAATACATACCATCACTTCATCAATACTGATCTGCCTATAGACGATCAATACATACCATCACTTCATCAATACTGATCTGCCTATAGACGATCAATACATACAATCACTTCATCAATACTGATCTGCCTATAGACGATCAATACATACCATCACTTCATCAATACTGATCTGCCTATAGACGATCAATACATACAATCACTTCATCAATACTGATCTGCCTATAGACGATCAATACATACCATCACTTCATCAATACTGATCTGCCTATAGACGATCAATACATACCATCACTTCATCAATACTGATCTGCCTATAGACGATCAATACATACATCACTTCATCAATACTGATCTGCCTATAGACGATCAATACATACCATCACTTCATCAATACTGATCTGCCTATAGACAATCAATACATACAATCACTTCATCAATACTGATCTGCCTATAGACGATCAATACATACAATCACTTCATCAATACTGATCTGCCTATAGACGATCAATACATACAATCACTTCATCAATACTGATCTGCCTATAGACAATCAATACATACCATCACTTCATCAATACTGATCTGCCTATAGACGATCAATACATACCATCACTTCATCAATACTGATCTGCCTATAGACGATCAATACATACATCACTTCATCAATACTGATCTGCCTATAGACGATCAATACATACCATCACTTCATCAATACTGATCTGCCTATAGACGATCAATACATACATCACTTCATCAATACTGATCTGCCTATAGACGATCAATACATACCATCACCTCATCAATACTAATCACATCAATTTCAGTCAAGTCAGGTGGGAGGGGTCAGATGGGAGTGGGAGAAGTCAGATGGGAGTGGAGGGGTCAGGTGGGAGTGGGAGGAGTCAGATGGGAGTGGTGGGGTCAGGTGGGAGTGGGAGGAGTCAGATGGGAGTGGGAGAAAGATGGGAGTGGGAGGGGTCAGGTGGGAGTGGGAGGAGTCAGATGGGAGTGGGAGAAGTCAGATGGGAGTGGTGGGGTCAGGTGGGAGTGGTGGGGTCAGATGGGAGTGGGAGGGGTCAGGTGGGAGTGGGAGGAGTCAGATGGGAGTGGGAGAAGTCAGATGGGAGTGGGAGAAGTCAGATGGGAGTGGGAGGGGTCAGGTGGGAGTGGGAGGAGTCAGATGGGAGTGGGAGAAGTCAGATGGGAGTGGGAGGGGTCAGATGGGAGTGGGAGGAGTCAGATGGGAGTGGTGGGGTCAGGTGGGAGTGGGAGGAGTCAGATGGGAGTGGGAGAAGTCAGATGGGAGTGGGAGGAGTCAGGTGGGAGTGGGAGGAGTCAGATGGGAGTGGGAGAAGTCAGATGGGAGTGGGAGGGGTCAGATGGGAGTGGGAGGGGTCAGGTGGGAGTGGGAGGGGTCAGATGGGAGTGGGAGGGGTCAGATGGGAGTGGGAGGGGTCAGATGGGAGTGGGAGAAGTCAGATGGGAGTGGGAGAAGTCAGATGGGAGTGGGAGGGGTCAGGTGGGAGTGGGAGGAGTCAGATGGGAGTGGGAGGAGTCAGATGGGAGTGGGAGAAGTCAGATGGGAGTGGGAGGGGTCAGATGGGAGTGGGAGGGGTCAGGTGGGAGTGGGAGGAGTCAGATGGGAGTGGGAGAAGTCAGATGGGAGTGGGAGGGGTCAGATGGGAGTGGGAGAAGTCAGATGGGAGTGGGAGGGGTCAGGTGGGAGTGGGAGGAGTCAGATGGGAGTGGTGGGGTCAGGTGGGAGTGGGAGGAGTCAGATGGGAGTGGGAGAAGTCAGATGGGAGTGGGAGGGGTCAGGTGGGAGTGGGAGGAGTCAGATGGGAGTGGGAGAAGTCAGATGGGAGTGGGAGAGGTCAGATGGGAGTGGGAGGGGTCAGGTGGGAGTGGGAGGGGTCAGATGGGAGTGGGAGGGGTCAGATGGGAGTGGGAGAAGTCAGATGGGAGTGGGAGAGGTCAGATGGGAGTGGGAGGGGTCAGGTGGGAGTGGGAGGAGTCAGATGGGAGTGGGAGAAGTCAGATGGGAGTGGGAGGGGTCAGATGGGAGTGGGAGGGGTCAGATGGGAGTGGGAGGGGTCAGATGGGAGTGGGAGAAGTCAGATGGGAGTGGGAGGGGTCAGGTGGGAGTGGGAGGAGTCAGATGGGAGTGGGAGGAGTCAGATGGGAGTGGGAGAAGTCAGATGGGAGTGGGAGGGGTCAGATGGGAGTGGGAGGGGTCAGATGGGAGTGGGAGGGGTCAGATGGGAGTGGGAGAGGTCAGATGGGAGTGGGAGAAGTCAGATGGGAGTGGGAGAAGTCAGATGGGAGTGGGAGAAGTCAGATGGGAGTGGGAGGGGTCAGATGGGAGTGGGAGGAGTCAGATGGGAGTGGGAGAAGTCAGATGGGAGTGGGAGGGGTCAGATGGGAGTGGGAGAAGTCAGATGGGATTGGGAGGGGTCAGATGGGAGTGGGAGAAGTCAGATGGGAGTGGGAGGGGTCAGATGGGAGTGGGAGAAGTCAGATGGGAGTGGGAGAAGTCAGATGGGAGTGGGAGGAGTCAGACCTGCAGAGTTTTCTCTACAGATGAAGCGCATCAGTTTCATGAAGCCCTTGGAGATACTCTGTTCATACAGATCTTCTCCGCTGGTCACGGAGGCCCAGTGACCCGCCGGGTAGACCCGCTCCTCATACAGAACCTCCCCCATCTGGATGGGGAGAGAGGGGAGATGGGGAGAGAGTGGGAGTCAGACATAGATACAGCACCTCCCCTATCTGTGGGGGAGTTAGGACCAGGTTAACATCAGTTACCATGGTGATGTAGACCAGGTTAACATCAGTTACCATGGTGATGTAGACCAGGTTAACATCAGTTACCATGGTGATGTACACCAGGTTAACCCGTCTGGTGTGTTGTGGTCTTTACCTTCTCGTGGCGGGACACTGGATCGAAGGGTATGGACTCCCTCTGCTGGTTGTTGCGGGTCATTTCCTGTATAGGTCCAGTCATCTCTGGAACACACAAACACGAAGTTCAGGTAAAACATGAAGGTAACACTCAGTTGACACATCAGAGGTCTGTAGTACGAAGCCAGTCCAACATCTCCAGGGTATCTTCATCATCTCCAGGGTATCTTCTGGTTATCTGGCTTCACTAACTCTAACAACAGAGATCTCACTAAGCGGTCCTATGAAGCTGCTTATCAACTCAGTAAACCAACCCAGAGTCTAGTCTACCAGACAGCAGACAGACACAGTTATCAAAGGAAGAGTGAACTATATCAGACAGATATGAAGAAGTTAAACTCTTAATCAGACTAACGGTAACAGTTGAAGCTGCCAGATGCAGGAAGAACAGCTGGTGAAAGAAAAAACTCCAGATGTGTGAATGATTCAATAAACAAACTTATTAATTTAACGGAACACTCAAAAGTCAGATAAAGTCGTCTAGATATAAATAGCTTTTAAACGCACAACGGATGACACCTCATCATGCCAGTAATATTAATACGGCGTGTTTGACTATTTGAACCTTCTTTCAGCTGCGTTCCGTCTCCGGCGGTGTATAAATATAAAAACATAATTCAAAGCGGTAAACACCCCCAGCATAGATCCAGCTGTCCTTCCTGCATCTGTCAGTTTAAACTGAGTTGTGTTTAGTTTGATTATGACGGTAACGTCTTCATATGTGTGTGATATTATCATACGATCACCTTACTGAGCTCTGATTGGTCAGTAGGAGGTGCTTTTATACCAGTTGATCTCTTATCTGGAACAGAACCTGCTCCGGAGCAGGTGAGCTGTTCAGCATCAGTTACCATGGTGATCTACCCCGGTAAGAAGTGATCCACCTTTGTAAGACGAAAAACCCTGAAGGGTTAACCCTGAAGTTACCTCGCTAACACCACATCCCGCTTCGTAGTCCAGACCTCTGGTCCTCATTAATAACAAACACCTAGAGGTACTGGCCCCGCCCCCTCACCTAGAAGTACTGGCCCCGCCCCCTCACCTAGAGGTACTGGCCCCGCCCCCTCATCTAGAGGTACTGGCCCCGTCCCCTCATCTAGAGGTACTGGCCCCGCCCCCTCACCTAGAAGTACTGGCCCCGCCCCCTCACCTAGAGGTACTGGCCCCGCCCCCTCACCTAGAAGTACTGGCCCCGCCCCCTCACCTAGAAGTACTGGCCCCGCCCCCTCACCTAGAGGTACTGGCCCCGCCCCCTCACCTAGAAGTACTGGCCCCGCCCCCTCACCTAGAGGTACTGGCCCCGCCCCCTCACCTAGAAGTACTGGCCCCGCCCCCTCACCTAGAAGTACTGGCCCCGCCCCCTCACCTAGAGGTACTGGCCCCGCCCCCTCATCTAGAGGTACTGGCCCCGTCCCCTCATCTAGAGGTACTGGCCCCGTCCCCTCATCTAGAGGTACTGGCCCCGCCCCCTCACCTAGAAGTACTGGCCCCGCCCCCTCACCTAGAGGTACTGGCCCCGCCCCCTCACCTAGAAGTACTGGCCCCGTCCCCTCACCTAGAAGTACTGGCCCCGTCCCCTCACCTAGAGGTACTGGCCCCGCCCCCTCACCTAGAGGTACTGGCCCCGTCCCCTCATCTAGAGGTACTGGCCCCGTCCCCTCACCTAGAGGTACTGGCCCCGCCCCCTCATCTAGAGGTACTGGCCCCGCCCCCTCACCTGGAGGTACTGACACATGGTGGCTACTGGCCCCGCCCCCTCACCTGGAGGTACTGACACATGGTGGGTACTGGCCCCGCCCCCTCACCTGGAGGTACTGACACATGGTGGGTACTGGCCCCGCCCCCTCACCTGGAGGTACTGACACATGGTGGGTACTGGCCCCGCCCCCTCACCTGGAGGTACTGACACATGGTGGGTACTGGCCCCGCCCCCTCACCTGGAGGTACTGACACATGGTGGGTACTGGCCCCGCCCCCTCACCTGGAGGTACTGACACATGGTGGGTACTGGCGACCGCCTGCCAGTGTGTCAGCAGTCGATCTCTGTCCTCTTCATCCATTGGTTCTGGGTTGTCAGTGATGTCATCATCCAGCTGCTCGTCGTCCAATCCATCGAGGTCTTCCAGAGAGATCAGAGCCATCACTGGTGGATGAGGAGACGACCTTTGACCTGAAGAGACGACGCCCAATGAGAGGAGGGATTCTTTATTGTTCCTGTAACAGAGAAAATATCCATAAACACACCTGTTGACAGGAAAACACCTGTTGTTTCCACGTTATGACAGATGGGATATATATATATATATATATATATATATATATATATATATGAGCAGGTAGAGAACAGAGTACCTGAGCAGGTAGTAATCAGAGTACCTGAGCAGGTATTGAACAGAGTACCTGAGCAGGTAGTAATCAGAGTACCTGAGCAGGTATTGAACAGAGTACCTGAGCAGGTAGTAATCAGAGTACCTGAGCAGGTAGTGAACAGAGTACCTGAGCAGGTAGTGGACAGAGTACCTGAGCAGGTAGTAATCAGAGTACCTGAGCAGGTAGTGAACAGAGTACCTGAGCAGGTAGTGAACAGAGTACCTGAGCAGGTAGTGGACAGAGTACCTGAGCAGGTAGTGATCAGAGTACCTGAGCAGGTAGTGAACAGAGTACCTGAGCAGGTAGTGGACAGAGTACCTGAGCAGGTAGTGATCAGCGTACCTGAGCAGGTAGTGAACAGAGTACCTGAGCAGGTAGTAATCAGAGTACCTGAGCAGGTAGTGAACAGAGTACCTGAGCAGGTAGTAATCAGAGTACCTGAGCAGGTAGTGAACAGAGTACCTGAGCAGGTAGTAATCAGCGTACCTGAGCAGGTAGAGAACAGAGTACCTGAGCAGGTAGTAATCAGATACAGATACAGATACAGATACAGATACAGATACAGAGAGCTTTATTTATCCCCGAAGGGCAATTCAGTTTCTGCAGTCCACCGAGACATATACACACATTCATACTGCACAATCATCATTGACAGAGGGAACACAGTAGGTGGCATATGGGTAGGTGCAGAACAATAAAAGTACAAGATTAAAAATTAAAAATCTTCGCAATAAAAACAATGAATACAAGAATAAAAACGAGACGAGATAAAAGAATAACGGAATAAATAAGTGCCAAGTATTTGCACATTGCAAATTGTATTCCAAGAATGTACCTAATGCAAACACAGACAACCGTTATGTGGTTAGTGCAAAATAATTGTACATTCAAAGTAAATAAAACATTTTTTGTTGTCGTTCATTCATGATAGTTACTCTGCGTTCAGCAGTGTAATGGCAGAAGGAATGAATGACTTGGAGTAGCGGTTTGTCTTTCTGTGAGGCGGCAGATAGCGCCGTCCTGAAGGCAGTAGTGTGAACTCACTAGACAGGATTTGGTTGTGATTAATAATGTTTTTGGCCTTCTGGAGGACACGTTTCTCCCAGAGAGAGTTTAAGTTGCTCTGCTGGGCTCCGATGATTTTGGAGCAGACTTTCACAATGTTATTTAGGCAATTCCTGTCCTTCATAGACAAACCGTTAAACCAGCAAATAAATGAAAAGGTTAAAAGGCTCTCAATATATGACAAGTAGACAGTGCACAGGATAGATCTACTCACACCAAAGGAGTTGATTTTCCGCAGCAAATGAATTCTCTGTTGGCTTCGTTTAACAATGGACTCAGTGTTTACATCGAACTTGAGATGAGTACCTGAGCAGGTAGTAATCAGAGTACCTGAGCAGGTAGTAATCAGAGTACCTGAGCAGGTAGTGAACAGAGTACCTGAGCAGGTAGTGAACAGAGTACCTGAGCAGGTAGTGGACAGAGTACCTGAGCAGGTAGTGATCAGCGTACCTGAGCAGGTAGTGATCAGCATACCTGAGCAGGTAGAGAACAGAGTACCTGAGCAGGTAGTAATCAGAGTACCTGAGCAGGTAGTAATCAGAGTACCTGAGCAGGTAGTGAACAGAGTACCTGAGCAGGTAGTGGACAGAGTACCTGAGCAGGTAGTGATCAGCGTACCTGAGCAGGTAGTGATCAGCGTACCTGAGCAGGTAGTGAACAGACTACCTGAGCAGGTAGTGATCAGAGTACCCGAGCAGGTAGTGATCAGAGTACCTGAGCAGGCAGGTAGTGATCAGAGTACCTGAGCAGGTAGTGATCAGAGTACCTGAGCAGGTAGTAATCAGAGTACCTGAGCAGGTAGTGATCAGAGTACCTGAGCAGGTAGTGATCAGAGTACCTGAGCAGGCAGGTAGTGATCAGAGTACCTGAGGAACCAGCAGAACCAGAGGAACCAGAGGTACCAGCAGAACCAGAGGAACCAACAGAACCAGAGGAACCGGCGGAACCAGAGGAACCAGCAGAACCAGCAGAACCAGAGGAACCAGCAGAACCAGAGGAACCAGCAGAACCAGAGGAACCAGCAGAACCAGAGGAACCAGCGGAACCAGAGGAACCAGAGGAACCAGCAGAATCAGAGGAACCAGCATAACCAGAGGAACCAGAGGAACCAGCAGAACCAGAGGAACCAGCAGAACCAGAGGAACCAGAGGAACCAGCAGAACCAGAGGAACCAGAGGAACCAGCAGAACCAGAGGAACCAGCGGAACCAGAGGAACCAGAGGAACCAGCAGAACCAGAGGAACCAGCAGAACCAGAGGAACCAGAGGAACCAGCAGAACCAGCAGAACCAGAGGAACCAGCAGAACCAGCAGAACCAGAGGAACCAGCAGAACCAGAGGAACCAGCAGAACCAGAGGAACCAGAGGAACCAGCAGAACCAGAGGAACCAGCAGAACCAGAGGAACCAGCAGAACCAGAGGAACCAGAGGAACCAGCACAACCAGAGGAACCAGCAGAACCAGCAGAACCAGAGGAACCAGCAGAACCAGCAGAACCAGAGGAACCAGCAGAACCAGCAGAACCAGAGGAACCAGAGGAACCAGCAGAACCAGAGGAACCAGCAGAACCAGCAGAACCAGAGGAACCAGAGGAACCAGAGGAACCAGAGGAACCAGCAGAACCAGCAGAACCAGAGGAACCAGCAGAACCAGAGGAACCAGAGGAACCAGAGGAACCAGCAGAACCAGCAGAACCAGAGGAACCAGCAGAACCAGAGGAACCAGAGGAACCAGCAGAACCAGCAGAACCAGAGGAACCAGCAGAACCAGCAGAACCAGAGGAACCAGAGGAACCAGCAGAACCAGCAGAACCAGAGGAACCAGAGGAACCAGCAGAACCAGCAGAACCAGCAGAACCAGAGGAACCAGCAGAACCAGCAGAACCAGAGGAACCAGAGGAACCAGCAGAACCAGCAGAACCAGAGGAACCAGAGGAACCAGAGGAACCAGAGGAACCAGCAGAACCAGAGGAACCAGAGGAACCAGCAGAACCAGCAGAACCAGAGGAACCAGAGGAACCAGCAGAACCAGAGGAACCAGAGGAACCAGCAGAACCAGCAGAACCAGAGGAACCAGAGGAACCAGAGGAACCAGAGGAACCAGCAGAACCAGAGGAACCAGAGGAACCAGCAGAACCAGCAGAACCAGAGGAACCAGCAGAACCAGCAGAACCAGAGGAACCAGCAGAACCAGCAGAACCAGAGGAACCAGAGGAACCAGCAGAACCAGAGGAACCAGCAGAACCAGCAGAACCAGAGGAACCAGAGGAACCAGAGGAACCAGAGGAACCAGCAGAACCAGCAGAACCAGAGGAACCAGCAGAACCAGAGGAACCAGAGGAACCAGAGGAACCAGCAGAACCAGCAGAACCAGAGGAACCAGCAGAACCAGAGGAACCAGAGGAACCAGCAGAACCAGCAGAACCAGAGGAACCAGCAGAACCAGCAGAACCAGAGGAACCAGAGGAACCAGCAGAACCAGCAGAACCAGAGGAACCAGAGGAACCAGCAGAACCAGCAGAACCAGCAGAACCAGAGGAACCAGCAGAACCAGCAGAACCAGAGGAACCAGCAGAACCAGCAGAACCAGAGGAACCAGAGGAACCAGAGGAACCAGAGGAACCAGCAGAACCAGAGGAACCAGAGGAACCAGCAGAACCAGCAGAACCAGAGGAACCAGAGGAACCAGCAGAACCAGAGGAACCAGAGGAACCAGCAGAACCAGCAGAACCAGAGGAACCAGAGGAACCAGAGGAACCAGAGGAACCAGCAGAACCAGAGGAACCAGAGGAACCAGCAGAACCAGCAGAACCAGAGGAACCAGCAGAACCAGCAGAACCAGAGGAACCAGAGGAACCAGAGGAACCAGCAGAACCAGCAGAACCAGAGGAACCAGCAGAACCAGAGGAACCAGAGGAACCAGAGGAACCAGAGGAACCAGCAGAACCAGCAGAACCAGAGGAACCAGAGGAACCAGAGGAACCAGAGGAACCAGCAGAACCAGAGGAACCAGCAGAACCAGAGGAACCAGAGGAACCAGAGGAACCAGCAGAACCAGCAGAACCAGAGGAACCAGCAGAACCAGAGGAACCAGAGGAACCAGCAGAACCAGCAGAACCAGAGGAACCAGCAGAACCAGCAGAACCAGAGGAACCAGAGGAACCAGCAGAACCAGCAGAACCAGAGGAACCAGAGGAACCAGCAGAACCAGCAGAACCAGAGGAACCAGAGGAACCAGCAGAACCAGCAGAACCAGAGGAACCAGAGGAACCAGAGGAACCAGAGGAACCAGCAGAACCAGAGGAACCAGAGGAACCAGCAGAACCAGCAGAACCAGAGGAACCAGAGGAACCAGCAGAACCAGAGGAACCAGAGGAACCAGCAGAACCAGCAGAACCAGAGGAACCAGAGGAACCAGAGGAACCAGAGGAACCAGCAGAACCAGAGGAACCAGAGGAACCAGCAGAACCAGCAGAACCAGAGGAACCAGCAGAACCAGCAGAACCAGAGGAACCAGAGGAACCAGCAGAACCAGCAGAACCAGAGGAACCAGAGGAACCAGAGGAACCAGCAGAACCAGAGGAACCAGAGGAACCAGCAGAACCAGCAGAACCAGAGGAACCAGAGGAACCAGCAGAACCAGAGGAACCAGAGGAACCAGCAGAACCAGCAGAACCAGAGGAACCAGAGGAACCAGAGGAACCAGCAGAACCAGAGGAACCAGAGGAACCAGCAGAACCAGCAGAACCAGAGGAACCAGCAGAACCAGCAGAACCAGAGGAACCAGAGGAACCAGAGGAACCAGCAGAACCAGCAGAACCAGAGGAACCAGCAGAACCAGAGGAACCAGAGGAACCAGAGGAACCAGCAGAACCAGAGGAACCAGAGGAACCAGCAGAACCAGCAGAACCAGAGGAACCAGAGGAACCAGAGGAACGTGTGAAAAGGCTTTAAACCGGTTCAGTTCTGGTTCCGGAGCTCCGGGAGGGAAACTAGGTCAACAGAGAATCCGGATCAAACCCGCGACCTCGGGCCGCGGACCCGGTTCAGACCGGCTCGGTTCAGACGGAGCTACCAGCTGGACCAACAGGACCACAGAGGACCCGGTCCAGAGCCGACCGGGACCAGAACCGGACCGGGTCTAGTCAGCCCGGTTAGCCGGGTTCTGGTCCGGGCCCCAGCAGGTCTATGGTACCTGGTTGTGGTCGTACCTGTCCACCAGGTGAGTCCTCAGCAGCTGAAGCTCTTCAACAACAACAACAGGCTCTTCTTCTTCTTCTTCTTCTCCGCTTCCGGTACACCACGGCCCGGAAACTTCAAAATAAAAGCCTGTATTTCCTGCTCCATCTTTACAATACAAATTCAGTTATGAAGATTTTTGTTTTTTATTCTTATATCCGGAGGACACATAACTTTATTATTCAACACTAATATTATTTATTATTATTAATATTATTTCCTCCTCTAACTGTTCTAATCTTAACGCTAAGATAATAATAATAATTAAAACATTTAATGCTTCATATAAAACTACTTATTTATTGAATTTACAGCTGATGAACTGTATTATTATGATTATGATTATTATTATTAATATTATTATAATTATAATCATAATTAGAATAATAATTATTATTATTATCATTACTATTATTACTATTATTATCATTATTACTATTATTATTATTATCATTATTACTATTATTATTATTATAATCATTACTATTATTATTATTATTATTACTATTATTAACATTGTTATTATAATAATTATTATCATAATTATTATTATTATTAATATTATCATTACTATTATTATTATTATCATCATTACTATTATTATTATTATCATTATTACTACTATTACTATTATTATTATTATTAGCATTATTACTACTATTATTATAATTATTATTATTATAATTATTATTGTTATTATTATCTTTACTATTATTATTATTGTTATTATTATTATTATTATCGTCATCAATATTATTATCATTATTATGATTATAATTATTATTATTATTATTATTATCATCATCATCATTATTATCATTATTATTATTATTTTTATTCTCTATGTGAGCAGAATGACATTAAAGTTTTTAATTCAATCTCTTCAATGACAACTTGGTTCTTATATCTCATATTACATATGTTATATACAGACATAGGCAAAATCGTTGGTAACCTTCCGTTAAAGAAAGAAAAACCCACAATGGTCACTGAAATAACTTGAAACTGACAAAAGTAATAATAAATAAAAATTCACTGAAAATTAACTAATGAAAATCAGATATTGTTTTTGAATTATGGTTCAACAGAATCATTTAAAAAAACAAACTAATGAAACTGGCCTATACAAAAGTGATGGTAACATTAACTTAATATTTTGTTGCACAACCTTTTGAGGCAATCACTGCAATCAAGTGATTTCTGTAACTCTCAATGAGACTTCTGCACCTGTCGACAGGTATGTTGGCCCACTCCTCGTGAGCAAACTGCTCCAGCTGTCTCAGGTTTGAAGGGTGCCTTCTCCAGACTGCATGTTTCAGCTCCTTCCACAGATGTTCAATAGGATTTAGATCAGGGCTCATAGAAGGCCACTTCAGAATAGTCCAATGTTTAGTTCTTAGCCATTCTTGGGTGTTTTTAGCTGTGTTTTGGGTCATTATCCTGTTTGAGGACCCATGACCTGCAACTGAGACCAAGCTTTCTGACACTGGGCAGCACATTTGGCTCCAGAATGCCTTGATAGTCTTGAGATTTCATTGCACCCTGCACAGATTCAAGACACCCTGTGCCAGATGCAACAAAGCAGCCCCATAACATAACCGAGCCTCCTCCATGTTTCACATTAGGTACAGTGTTCTTTTCTTTGGATGCTTCATCTCTTCGTCTGTGAACATAGAGCTGATGTGACTTGCCAAAAAGCTCCAGTTTTGTCTCATCTGTCCAAAGGACATTCTCCCAGAAGCTTTGTGGCTTGTCAATATGCATTTTGGAAAATTCCAGTCTCGCTTTTTTATGATTTGGTGTCCTCCTGGGTCGTCTTCCATTAAGTCCACTTTGGCTCAAACAGTGACGGATGGTGCGATCTGACACTGATGTACCTTGACCTTGGAGTTCACCTCTAATCTCTTTGGAAGTTGTTCTGGGCTCTTTGGTTACCATTCGTATTATCCGTCTCTTCGATTTGTCATCAATTTTCCTCTTGCGGCCACGTCCAGGGAGGTTGGCTACAGTCCCATGGACCTTAAACTTCTGAATAATATGAGCAGCTGTAGTCACAGGAACATCAAGCTGCTTGGAGATGGTCTTATAGCCTTTACCTTTAACATGAAGGTCTATAATGTTCTTTCTGATCTCCTGAGACAACTCTCTCCTTAGCTTTCTGTGGTCCATGTTCAGTGTGGTACACACCATGATGCCAAACAGCACAGTGACTACTTTTCACCCTTTAAATAGGCAGACTGACTGATTACAAGTTTGAAGATACCTGTGATGCTATTTACAGGACACACCTTAGTTTAACATGTCCCTATGGTCACATTATTTTACATCTTTTCTAGGGGTACCATCATTTTTGTCTAGGCCAGTTTCATCAGTTTGTTTTTTAAAATGATTCTGTTGAACCACAATTCAAAAGCAACAGCTGATTTTCATTAGTTAATTTTCAGTAAATTTTTATTTATTATTACTTTTGTCAGTTTCAAGTTATTTCAGTGACCATTGTGGGTTTTTCTCTCTTTAACGGAATGGTACCAACAACTTTGCCTACGTCTGTATATTACATGTGTGAAAATGAATAGAAATAGAAAGATAAAGAGAATAAAGGAACTTGGATCAGTGTTAACACCTCAGATGTTATTTTCACTATGAAAATATTAAAATATTCCTTTTAACATGATATAAAAACTATTAGTAAAGATACAATTAACGGTGAATCACAACTGGGACCTTTAATCTGTTGAAGTGACTAAAATCGATGATTTCTGATTGAAATGTTGGATCACACTGAGACACCTTAGTAACCATAGCAACCACTGAGTCAACGTCTTCATCGATGTGAACAGTTTATCTCGGTAACATCCGGCAACATGTCAAACATGTATAACGGACCGTTGCTACGTATAACAGACCGTTGCTACGTATAACAGACCGTTACTAGGTATAACAGACCGTTGCTACGTATAACAGACCGTTATTATGTATAACAAACCGTTGTCATGTATAACAGACCGTTATTATGTATAACAGACCGTTGTCACGTATAACGAACCGTTACTATGTATAACAGACCGTTGTACTTGTGTCAGGAGGAGTTGTGCCTGTCTCAGGAGGAGTTGTACCTGTGTCAGGGGGAGTTGTACCTGTGTCAGGAGGAGTTGTACCCGTGTCAGGAGGAGTTGTACCTGTGTTAGGGGGAGTTGTACCCGTGTCAGGAGGAGTTGTACCCGTGTCAGGAGGAGTTGTACCTGTGTCAGGAGGAGTTGTACCCGTGTCAGGAGGAGTTGTACCTGTGTCAGGAGGAGTTGTACCCGTGTCAGGAGGAGTTGTACCTGTGTCAGGAGGAGTTGTACCTGTGTCAGGGGGAGTTGTACCTGTGTCAGGGGGAGTTGTACCTGTGTCATGGGGAGTTGTACCTGTGTCAGGAGGAGTTGTACCTGTGTCAGGGGGAGTTGTGCCTGTGTCAGGAGGAGTTGTGCCTGTGTAAGGGGGAGTTGTACTTGTGTCAGGGGGAGTTTTATCTGTGTCAGGAGGAGTTCTACCCATGTCAGGAGGAGTTGTACTTGTGTCAGGAGGAGTTGTACCTGTGTCAGGGGGAGTTGTACCTGTGTCAGGAGGAGTTGTACCTGTGTCAGGGGGAGTTTTACCTGTGTCAGGGGGAGTTGTACCTGTGTCAGGGGGAGTTGTACCTGTGTCAGGAGGAGTTGTGCCTGTGTCAGGAGGAGTTGTGCCTGTGTAAGGGGGAGTTGTACTTGTGTCAGGGGGAGTTTTACCTGTGTCAGGAGGAGTTCTACCCATGTCAGGAGGAGTTGTACTTGTGTCAGGAGGAGTTGTACCTGTGTCAGGGGGAGTTGTACCTGTGTCAGGAGGAGTTGTACCTGTGTCAGGGGGAGTTTTACCTGTGTCAGGGGGAGTTGTACCTGTGTCAGGGGGAGTTGTACCTGTGTCAGGAGGAGTTGTACCTGTGTCAGGGGGAGTTGTACCTGTGTCAGGAGGAGTTGTACCTGTGTCAGGGGGAGTTGTGCCTGTGTCAGGAGGAGTTGTACCCATGTCAGGAGGAGTTGTACTTGTGTCAGGAGGAGTTGTGCCTGTGTCAGGGGGAGTTGTACCTGTGTCAGGAGGAGTTGTACTTGTGTCAGGGGGAGTTGTACTTGTGTCAGGAGGAGTTGTACCTGTGTCAGGGGGAGTTGTGCCTGTCTCAGGAGGAGTTGTACCCGTGTCAGGGGGAGTTGTACCTGTGTCAGGGGGAGTTGTACCTGTGTCAGGAGGAGTTGTACCCGTGTCAGGAGGAGTTGTACCTGTGTCAGGAGGAGTTGTACCTGTGTCAGGGGGAGTTGTACCTGTGTCAGGAGGAGTTGTACCTGTGTCAGGGGGAGTTGTGCCTGTGTCAGGAGGATTTGTGCCTGTGTAAGGGGGAGTTGTACTTGTGTCAGGGGGAGTTTTACCTGTGTCAGGAGGAGTTCTACCCATGTCAGGAGGAGTTGTACTTGTGTCAGGAGGAGTTGTACCTGTGTCAGGGGGAGTTGTACCTGTGTCAGGAGGAGTTGTACCTGTGTCAGGGGGAGTTTTACCTGTGTCAGGGGGAGTTGTACCTGTGTCAGGGGAAGTTGTACCTGTGTCAGGAGGAGTTGTACCCGTGTCAGGGGGAGTTGTACCTGTGTCAGGAGGAGTTGTACCTGTGTCAGGGGGAGTTGTGCCTGTGTCAGGAGGAGTTGTACCCATGTCAGGAGGAGTTGTACTTGTGTCAGGAGGAGTTGTGCCTGTGTCAGGGGGAGTTGTACCTGTGTCAGGAGGAGTTGTACCTGTGTCAGGAGGAGTTGTACCCGTGTCAGGAGGAGTTGTACCTGTGTTAGGGGAGTTGTCCTTGTGTCAGGAGCAGTTGTGCCTGTGTTAGGGGGAGTTGTACCTGTGTCAGGAGGAGTTGTACTTGTGTCAGGGGGAGTTGTACTTGTGTCAGGAGGAGTTGTACCTGTGTCAGGGGGAGTTTAACCTGTGTCAGGGGGAGTTGTACCTGTGTCAGGAGGAGTTGTACCTGTGTCAGGGGGAGTTTTACCTGTGTCAGGGGGAGTTGTACCTGTGTCAGGAGGAGTTGTACCTGTGTCAGGAGGAGTTGTACCTGTGTCAGGGGGAGTTTTACCTGTGTCAGGGGGAGTTGTACCTGTGTCAGGGGGAGTTGTACCTGTGTCAGGAGGAGTTGTGCCTGTGTAAGGGGGAGTTGTACTTGTGTCAGGGGGAGTTTTACCTGTGTCAGGAGGAGTTCTACCCGTGTCAGGGGGAGTTGTACCTGTGTCAGGAGGTGTTGTACCTGTGTCAGGGGGAGTTTAACCTGTGTCAGGGGGAGTTGTACCTGTGTCAGGAGGAGTTGTACCTGTGTCAGGGGGAGTTTTACCTGTGTCAGGGGGAGTTTAACCTGTGTCAGGGGGAGTTGTACCTGTGTCAGGAGGAGTTGTACCTGTGTCAGGGGGAGTTTTACCTGTGTCAGGGGGAGTTGTACCTGTGTCAGGGGGAGTTGTACCTGTGTCAGGAGGAGTTGTACCTGTGTCAGGGGGAGTTGTACCTGTGTCAGGAGGAGTTGTACCTGTCTCAGGAGGAGTTATGCCTATGTCAGGAGGAGTTGTACCTGTGTCAGGGGGAGTTGTGCCTGTGTCAGGAGGAGTTGTGCCTGTGTAAGGGGGAGTTGTACTTGTGTCAGGGGGAGTTTTACCTGTGTCAGGAGGAGTTCTACCCGTGTCAGGGGGAGTTGTACCTGTGTCAGGAGGTGTTGTACCTGTGTCAGGAGGAGTTTAACCTGTGTCAGTGGGAGTTTTACCTGTGTCAGGAGGAGTTGTACCTGTGTCAGGGGGAGTTGTACCTGTCTCAGGAGGAGTTGTACCTGTGTCAGGAGGAGTTGTACCTGTGTCAGGAGGAGTTGTACCTGTGTCAGGAGGAGTTGTACCTGTGTCAGGAGGAGTTGTGCCTGTGTCTGATGACCTTCAGCCTGTTTAATATTTTCAGTTTTTTGTCTTTCCTCAGAGCAGAGATTAATCCCAGTGTGACCCTCAGTGAGGAGGCTGGAGGTCAAAGGTCAGCACATTCAGACAGTAGAAGAAGAAAACATGGGGGTAACCCGAGCTCAGTAGAAATGTCAGCCGTCCATTTAAAACCATCCACAGCTGTATTTTCTTCACCGTTAGCAAATAGTACTCAAACGCAGCCTCTTTAAATATTCATCAGCAGCACCTCCTCCACCTCCTCCACCTCCTCCACCCCCGCCTCTGAGAGGAGTGATAAATTATTCAGACAGAGCTGAAGTCAACACACTGATGGAGAGAAACACTCCGTGAAGACACCTGCCCACCTGCAGAAATACACCACCAAGTTAACCTGATAATAACACGTTAACGCTAATTCGTTTTAACGCAACTAATTTCTTTAACGCTACTTGTGATCTTTAGGTAGTAGCGGATCAGTTTTAAAGCTAGAGTGAAGATACTGGTATCATATGAAACTATAAAACCGGATGAATCCATCGGTACCAACCATGTCAGACTAGCTTGTTGAGAAGGAGGTTAAATAACGCTCCAATCTTACACTAAATGTTGGCGAGGTAAAACTGTCATGTCCATGTCCAAAGGGGTCCCTTGACCTCTGACCTCCAGATCAGTGAATGTAAATGGGTTCTATGGGTACCCACGAGTCTCCCCTTTACAGACATGCCCACTTTATGATCATCACATGCAGTTTGGGGCAAGTCATAGTCAAGTCAGAACACTGACACACTGACAGCTCTTCAACAACAGCTCTTCACCGCAATTGACAAGCTCGATTACCCATCAGTCATTGCGCCTCGCTGGAGGGCTAACAGAGGGCTATGCTAGGCACTAATGTTAGCTGCTGTAAGCACTCATGCCACAGCCGGAGTTGTATTCTGGAGACATCGCTGATCGCTGATCGCTGAGCATTGCTGAGTTTAACGATTAATTCTGGTTTCAGTTAGACAGTATTTGGATGTTAGTGTCTCTCTCTCTCTCTCTCTCTCTCTCTCTCTCGTTCCCTCTCCCTCCCCCTCTCTCTCTCCCTCTCTCTCTCTCTCTCTCTCTCTCTCTCTCTCTCTCTCTCTCTCTCTCTCTCTCTCTCTCTCTCTCTCTCTCTCTCTCTCTCTCTCTCTCTCTCTCTCTCTCTCTCTCTCCCTCTCTCTCCTCTCTCTCTCTCTCTCTCTCTCTCTCTCTCTCTCTCTCTCTCTCTCTCTCCCCAGACAGTCTCAGCAGATGGCCGCCCACCCAGAGCCCGGTTCTGGTTCTGCTCCAGGTTTCTTCCCACTAAACAGGGAGTTTGTCCTGGCCACAGCGCGCTTGATGGATCTTGTTGGCTCTTGTTGGCTCTCTAAACTATGGTGTACGGTCTAAGACCTGCTCTATTGATAAAGCGTCTCGAGATAACTTCAGTTATGATTTGACAGTATATAAAAATAAATTGAATTGAAAATTGAATTGAATTAAATAGACAGTATTTTTCTAGAGTATTGGACGTTAGACAGTATTTTTCTAGAGTATTGGACGTTAGACAGTATTTTTCTAGTGTATTGGACGTTAGACAGTATTTTTCTAGAGTATTGGACGTTAGACAATATTTTTCTAGAGTATTGGACGTTAGACAATATTTTCTAGAGTATTGGACGTTAGACAGTATTTTCCTAGAGTATTGGACGTTGGACAGTATTTTTCTAGAGTATTGGACGTTAGAAAGTATTTTTCTAGAGTATTGGACGTTAGACAGTATTTTCCTAGAGTATTGGACGTTGGACAGTATTTTTCTAGAGTATTGGACGTTAGAAAGTATTTTCTAAAGTATTGGATGTTAGACAGTATTTTTCTAGAGTACTGGACTCGAAACATTAGTTTTCTAAAGTATTAGACGTTAGACAGTATTTTTCTAGCGTATTGGACGTTAGACGGTATTTTCTAGAGTATTGGACGTTAGACGGTATTTTCTAGAGTATTGGACGTTAGACAGTATTTTTCTAGAGTATTGGACATTAGAAAGTATTTTTCTAGAGTATTGGACGTTAGACAGTATTTTTCTAGAGTATTGGACGTTAGACAGTATTTTCTAGATTATTGGACGTTAGACAGTATTTTTCTAGAGTATTGGACGTTAGACGGTATTTTCTAGAGTATTGGACTCGAGACATTATTTATCTAAAGTATTAGACGTTAGACAGTATTTTTCTAGAGTACTGGACTCGAAACATTAGTTTTCTAAAGTATTAGACGTTAGACAGTATTTTTCTAGAGTATTGGACATTAGAAAGTATTTTTCTAGAGTATTGGACGTTAGACAGTATTTTCTAGATTATTGGACGTTAGACAGTATTTTTCTAGAGTATTGGACATTAGAAAGTATTTTTCTAGAGTATTGGACGTTAGACAGTATTTTTCTAGAGTATTGGACGTTAGACAGTATTTTCTAGATTATTGGACGTTAGACAGTATTTTTCTAGAGTATTGGACGTTAGACGGTATTTTCTAGAGTATTGGACTCGAGACATTATTTATCTAAAGTATTAGACGTTAGACAGTATTTTTCTAGAGTACTGGACTCGAAACATTAGTTTTCTAAAGTATTAGACGTTAGACAGTATGTTTCTAGAGTATTGGACGTTAGACAGTATTTCTCTAGAGTATTGGACATTAGACGGTATTTTTCTAGAGTATTGGACGTTAGACAGTATTTTCCTAGAGTATTGGACGTTAGAAAGTATTTTTCTAGAGTATTGGACGTTAGACAGTATTTTTCTAGAGTTTTGGACTTTAGACAGTATTTTTCTAGAGTATTGGACGTTAGACAGTATTTTTCTAGAGTACTGGACTCGAAACATTAGTTTTCTAAAGTATTAGACGTTAGACAGTATTTTTCTAGAGTATTAGACGTTAGACAGTATTTTCTAGATTATTGGACGTTAGACAGTATTTTTCTAGAGTATTGGACATTAGAAAGTATTTTTCTAGAGTATTGGACATTAGACAGTATTTTTCTAGAGTATTGGACGTTAGACAGTATTTTCTAGATTATTGGACGTTAGACAGTATTTTTCTAGAGTATTGGACGTTAGACGGTATTTTCTAGAGTATTGGACTCGAGACATTAGTTTTCTAAAGTATTAGACGTTAGACAGTATGTTTCTAGAGTATTGGACGTTAGACAGTATTTCTCTAGAGTATTGGACATTAGACGGTATTTTTCTAGAGTATTGGACGTTAGACAGTATTTTCTAGATTATTGGACGTTAGACAGTATTTTTCTAAAGTATTAGACGTTAGACAGTATTTTTCTAGAGTACTGGACTCGAAACATTAGTTTTCTAAAGTATTAGACGTTAGACAGTATGTTTCTAGAGTATTGGACGTTAGACAGTATTTCTCTAGAGTATTGGACATTAGACGGTATTTTTCTAGAGTATTGGACGTTAGACAGTATTTTCCTAGAGTATTGGACGTTAGAAAGTATTTTTCTAGAGTATTGGACGTTAGACAGTATTTTTCTAGAGTT
>NC_133797.1:43131427-43133927 GCF_043250625.1 Sebastes fasciatus
GCGAGACGCCGGCCACTCGGCCTCATTAAACCTTAAAGTGACGACGCTGAAGGTGACCGGGGGCGCCACCCACCACCACCACGCCGCCCCCCGCTGCTCTGATACAACGCTCTGATGACCCCCCTGCGGAGAGAGAGGAGGACGAGGGCGACTGCCGCCAGACGCCCTGCAGACAGATAACGATCTAAACTGCTTTAAACGATTTAAACTACAACAGGAAGCCACACACACATCTGATCCTCTGTTTGTATTCATGATCGGTCCTGTTGAAGCCCCAACCAACACTGCTCCCAGTAGACTGTTCAACCAACACTGCTCCCAGTAGACTCTACAACCAACACTGCTCCCATTAGACTGTTCAACCAACACTGCTCCCAGTAGACTCTACAACCAACACTGCTCCCAGTAGACTCTACAACCAACACTGCTCCCATTAGACTGTTCAACCAACACTGCTCCCAGTAGACTGTTCAACCAACACTGCTCCCAGTAGACTCTACAACCAACACTGCTCCCAGTAGACTGTTCAACCAACACTGCTCCCAGTAGACTGCTCAACCAACACTGCTCCCAGTAGACTCTACAACCAACAATGCTCCCATTAGACTGTTCAACCAACACTGCTCCCGGTAGACTGTTCAACCAACACTGCTCCCAGTAGACTGTTCAACCAACACTGCTCCCACTAGACTGTTCAACCAACACTGCTCCTAGTAGACTGTTCAACCAACACTGCTCCCAGTAGACTCTACAACCAACACTGCTCCCAGTAGACTGTTCAACCAACACTGCTCCCAGTAGACTCTACAACCAACAATGCTCCCAGTAGACTGTTCAACCAACACTGCTCCCAGTAGACTCTACAACCAACACTGCTCCCAGTAGACTGTTCAACCAACACTGGTCCCAGTAGACTCTACAACCAACAATGCGCCCAGTAGACTGTTCAACCAACACTGCTCCCATTAGACTGTTCAACCAACACTGCTCCCAGTAGACTCTACAACCAACACTGCTCCCAGTAGACTGTTCAACCAACACTGCTCCCATTAGACTGTTCAACCAACACTGCTCCCAGTAGACTCTACAACCAACACTGCTCCCATTAGACTGTTCAACCAACACTGCTCCCAGTAGACTGTTCAACCAACACTGCTCCCAGTAGACTGTTCAACCAACACTGCTCCCAGTAGACTCTACAACCAACACTGCTCCCAGTAGACTGTTCAACCAACACTGCTCCCAGTAGACTGCTCAACCAACACTGCTCCCAGCAGACTGTTCAACCAACACTGCTCCCAGTAGACTCTACAACCAACACTGCTCCCAGTAGACTGTTCAACCAACACTGCTCCCAGTAGACTGTTCAACCAACACTGCTCCCACTAGACTGTTCAACCAACACTGCTCCTAGTAGACTGTTCAACCAACACTGCTCCCAGTAGACTCTACAACCAACACTGCTCCCAGTAGACTGTTCAACCAACACTGCTCCCAGTAGACTCTACAACCAACAATGCTCCCAATAGACTGTTCAACCAACACTGCTCCCAGTAGACTCTACAACCAACACTGCTCCCAGTAGACTGTTCAACCAACACTGGTCCCAGTAGACTCTACAACCAACAATGCGCCCAGTAGACTGTTCAACCAACACTGCTCCCAGTAGACTGTTCAACCAACACTGGTCCCAGTAGACTGTTCAACCAACACTGCTCCCAGTAGACTCTACAACCAACACTGCTCCCAGTAGACTGTTCAACCAACACTGGTCCCAGTAGACTATTCAACCAACACTGGTCCCAGTAGACTCTACAACCAACACTGCTCCCAGTAGACTGTTCAACCAACACTGCTCCATTTTACCTTCACTCGAGAACAAGTCCCCAAGATACTCAAACTCCCTCGCTCGGGGCAGTGACTCACTCCCAACCCGGACGGTGCAATCCAGCGTTTTCCGGCAGAGAACCATGGCCTCAGACTTGGAAGTACTCCAGAGGGGTCTCGCCATCAGCCTCTTGCTTGACCTCCAGATGATTCCCTTCTTTGCCAACGCCCATCTAACCAGTTTTGTGTGTCTGCCCTGCCACCAGGTCGTCCGTCCGTCTGAGCTTCCTAGCCCCGTTCTTCGGCTCTACCAGGCCACTTGCTTGTTATTATGTGGTGATCTGTTGTGGTGGTTGCATATGCTGCCGCCTCTGCTGCCTGTTTGACACCAATTGCTACCATCATTAATTAATTCTGTCTGTACGAGGGACCACCGAGGCTGACGAGGGTCTTGCCGTCAGCGTTAGCTGGTGTAGCTAGCATGCTAGCGAGCTAACGAGCCTACATGTTCCCAGTATCAGACAGTAAAACGAGGCTTATGGGAAACCGATCTAAAGGCACATTACAGAAACAAAGAAGAGGTTTTGTTGCGGTGACGTTTCTAAAATGAGCAGTGGTTAAAGTCCACCGGCCTCTGGCCACAGCAGAAGCTCTCTGATTGGTCGGTTCTTAC
>NC_133797.1:43138927-43151427 GCF_043250625.1 Sebastes fasciatus
CGGCCCCCTCCTCCTCCTCATCCTCATCTTCCGCCTCCTCCTCCTCCTCCTCCTCCTCCTCCTCCTCATCTCCCTCCTCCTCCTCCTCTTCTTCCTCCTCCTCCTCCTCTTCTTCCTCCTCTTCTTCCTCCTCCTCCTCTTCCTCCTCCTCATCTCCCTCCTCCTCCTCCTCCTCCTCCTCCTCATCTCCCTCCTCCTCCTCCTCCTCATCTCCCTCCTCCTCCTCCTCTTCCTCCTCTTCCTCCTCCTCCTTTTCCTCCCCTTCCTCCTCCTCTTCTTCCTCCTCTTCTTCCTCCGGCCCCCTCCTCCTCCTCATCCTCATCTTCCGCCTCCTCCTCCTCCTCCTCCTCCTCCTCCTCCTCATCTCCCTCCTCCTCCTCCTCTTCTTCCTCCTCCTCCTCCTCTTCTTCCTCCTCTTCTTCCTCCTCCTCCTCCTCCTCCTCCTCATCTCCCTCCTCCTCCTCCTCTTCTTCCTCCTCCTCCTCCTCCTCCTCCTCCTCCTCCTCCACCTCTTCTTCCTCCTCCTCCTCCTCCTCCTCCTCTTCTTCCTCCTCCTCCTCCTCCTCCTCCTCCACCTCTTCTTCCTCCTCCTCCTCCTCCTCCTCCTCTGACCTCTATCATCGTGCTGCCTCAGCAGTAACTCACAGCGTGTCCCTCCTCAGAGCGTGAACTCGGTGCTGCAGTCTGACTGAGTGTTTAATTAAAACACAGCCCACGATCATAACCCCCCCCCCAGTGGAAGGTGGATCAGCAGCGTCCTGATTGGTCGATATGAGCTGATGGAGCTTCAGGGCCACGATCAATAGCCTGATGCTAACAATGCTAATGACACTCACAGAGCGAGGCAGAGCAGAGGATCGTGGGAAACAGCCCACCAGGTATTGATCAGTGAACGTTTGATTGACAGCTGAAACAACTTCTCTGAGCTAAATGCTAACAATCAGCATGTATAGATCCATATTATCCATACTATATTACATATATTATCTACAGTGTATTACATATATTATCCATATCACATGTAAGAGATAATGTTCAGCTACCAGGTCGTTGTTGTGAAATAAACCCCAACAGGGCGACGTTTATTTCACAACAATGACCCGCTAGCTGAATATTATCCTGATTATAACACAGCTAACTACTTAAGAGATCAATAACCTGACACAAGAACGGTCCTCCAGAGTCTGACATCAGAGCTGCGCCCATAGCAACGGTCTGCTATACGTAGCAACGGTCTGCTATACGTAGCAACGGTCTGCTATACATAGCAACGGTGTGCTATACATAGCAACGGTCTGTTATACGTAGCAACGGTCTGCTATACGTAGCAACGGTCTGCTATACGTAGCAACGGTCTGCTATACGTAGCAACGGTCTGTTATACATAGCAACGGTCTGTTATACATAGCAACGGTCTGTTATACGTAGCAACAGTGTGCTATACATAGCAACGGTCTTTTATACGTAGCAACGGTCTTTTATACGTAGCAACGGTCTGTTATACATAGCAACGGTCTGATATACATAACAACGGTCTGCTATAAATAGCAACGGTCTGTTATACATAGCAACGGTGTGCTATACATAGCAACGGTCTGTTATACGTAGCAACGGTCTGTTATACATAGCAACGGTCTGCTATATGTAGCAACGGTCTGCTATACGTAGCAACGGTCTGTTATACATAGCAACGGTCTGTTATACATAGCAACGGTCTGTTATACGTAGCAACAGTGTGCTATACATAGCAACGGTCTTTTATATGTAGCAACGGTCTGTTATACATAGCAACGGTCTGATATACATAACAACGGTCTGCTATAAATAGCAACGATCTGTTATACGTAGCAACGGTCTGTTATACATAGCAACGGTCCGTTATACGTAGCAACGGTCCGTTATACATAGCAAGGGTCCGTTATACATAGCAACGTTCCGTTATACATAGCAACGGTCTGTTATACATAGCAACAGTCTGATATACATAGCAACGGTCTGTTATACGTAGCAACGGTCTGTTATACATAGCAACGTTCCGTTATACATAGCAACGGTCTGTTATACATAGCAACAGTCTGATATACATAGCAACGGTCTGTTATACGTAGCAACGGTCCGTTATACATAGCAACGGTCTGTTATACGTAGCAACGGTCTGTTATACGTAGCAACGGTCTGTTATACCTAGCAACGGTCCGTTATACATAGCAACATTCCGTTATACATAGCAACGGTCTGTTATACATAGCAACAGTCTGATATACATAGCAACGGTCTGTTATACATAGCAACGGTCTGCTATACGTAGCAACGGTCTGCTATACGTAGCAACGGTCTGCTATACGTAGCAACGTTCTGTTATACATAGCAACGGTCTGTTATACATAGTAACGTTCGGTTATACATAGCAACGGTCCGTTATACGTAGCAACGGTCTGTTATACATAGCAACGTTCTGCTATACATAGCAACGTTCTGTTATACATAGCAACGGTCTGTTATACATAGTAACGTTCGGTTATACATAGCAACGGTCCGTTATACGTAGCAACGGTCTGTTATACATAGCAACGTTCTGCTATACATAGCAACGTTCTGTTATACATAGCAACAGTCTGATATACATAGCAACGGTCTGTTATACATAGCAACGGTCTGTTATACATAGCAATAGTCTGATATACATAGCAACGGTCTGTTATACATAGCAACGGTCTGCTATATATAGCAACAGTCTGTTATACATAGCAACGGTCTGTTATACATAGCAACAGTCTGCTATACATAGCAACGTTCTGTTATACATAGCAAAGGTCTGTTATACATAGCAACGGTCTGTTATACATAGCAACGGTCTGTTATACATAGCAACAGTCTGCTATACATAGCAACGTTCTGTTATACGTAGCAACGGTCTGTTATACATAGCAACGGTCTGTTATACATAGCAACGTTCTGTTATACGTAGCACCGCTCTGTTACTGTATAGTGTATACTGTGTACTGCGTTGATCAGTAGTATGTACTGTTGCACTGAACACTGTGTAGTGTGTGATATTTAATGAGATGGAGATGATAATAATAATAACAATAATAATAGCTTACTATTACTTATTACAGGTCATCCTCCGAGGACCAGTCATCATATCTACAGCTGCTGAACTTCCTGTCATGTGATCTTGATGCTGTTCAGTCAGAAATTAATTGCCAACTATTTTAATAATCAATTATTGATTTAAGTGTTTTATTTCTGTTTTATTTCACCATAAATCATAAAGACACGTGAAGACGTCAGTTTGGTCTTCTGATGTTTTATTGACTAAAGATCAATGACTTTATTAAGGAGCTGATCAGCAGACTGATGATGAAAACAGCGTCCTGACAGCCAATCACAGAAGTCAAAGTCAAGGTGACAGCGTCCGAGGGGGGGGAGGGGTCGTGTTACAGGAAGCAGCAGAGCCCAGCAGGGACGCTCTGAATTATTGATCAACTTAATGGACCAACTTTCATTTTTTTCTGCCGTCACGTTGAGTTTGGACTCTGAGAGTCACCTGAGATTTCCCATGAGGCCTCAGTCACCAGGACGCCACGGAGAAACGACCCACCTCATCCTGACCACCAGAGAGAGAGACTCTCTCTACTGTTGTACGCTCAGGTACCACCCTGTTACCATAGAAGAGATGTACCAACCTAATCTACCCTGTTACCCTAGAAGAGATGTACCACCCTAATCCACCCTGTTACCCTAGAAGAGATGTACCAACCTAATCCACCCCGTTACCCTAGAAGAGATGTACCACCCTAATCCACCCCGTTACCCTAGAAGAGATGTACCACCCTAATCCATCCTGTTACCCTAGAAGAGATGTACCACCCTGTTACCCTAGAAGAGATGTACCACCCTAATCCACCCCGTTACCCTAGAAGAGATGTACCACCCTAATCCACCCCGTTACCCTAGAAGAGATGTACCACCCTAATCCATCCTGTTACCCTAGAAGAGATGTACCACCCTAATCCATCCCGTTACCCTAGAAGAGATGTACCACCCTAATCCACCCCGTTACCCTAGAAGAGATGTACCACCCTAATCCACCCCGTTACCCTAGAAGAGATGTACCACCCTAATCCATCCTGTTACCCTAGAAGAGATGTACCACCCTAATCCATCCCGTTACCCTAGAAGAGATGTACCACCCTAATCCACCCTGTTACCCTAGAAGAGATGTACCACCCTAATCCATCCTGTTACCCTAGAAGAGATGTACCACCCTAATCCATCCCGTTACCCTAGAAGAGATGTACCACCCTAATCCACCCCGTTACCCTAGAAGAGATGTACCACCCTAATCCACCCCGTTACCCTAGAAGAGATGTACCACCCTAATCCACCCTGTTACCCTAGAAGAGATGTACCACCCTAATCCATCCTGTTACCCTAGAAGAGATGTACCACCCTAATCCATCCCGTTACCCTAGAAGAGATGTACCACCCTAATCCACCCCGTTACCCTAGAAGAGATGTACCACCCTAATCCACCCCGTTACCCTAGAAGAGATGTACCACCCTAATCCACCCTGTTACCCTAGAAGAGATGTACCAACCTAATCCACCCTGTTACCCTAGAAGAGATGTATCACCCTAATCCATCCTGTTACCCTAGAAGAGATGTACCACCCTGTTACCCTAGAAGAGATGTACCACCCTAATCCACCCCGTTACCCTAGAAGAGATGTACCACCCTGTTGTTATTCTTCTTATTGTTGTTGTTGTTGTTGTTGTTGTTTTTTTATTGTTGTTGTTGTTGTTGTTGTTGTTGTTATTGTTATTTGTATTATTAGTGGTGATCAGTGAGGGTGCAGGTTAGGAGAGAGAGAGGCAGACAGGCTGAAGGAGAGAGTACACACCCAGCTCAGAGACGCCGTCAAGTCAGTCATTGTGACATCACATCAGTACTTCCTGTGTTTGATTTCAAAATAAGACTCAGTCATGAAACGTGCCAGAAATTAGTGTCTGATGTTGATGTTAAACAGGTTTTTACTGTCATGTTATATTTTAATCTCACTTAATGATTTCATGACTGTGGCAGGGGTTCTTATTTTTATTACCGTGACAACGATGACAGTATCGATGAATGTGTAACAGAGAAATCTGTTTCCTGTAAAATAAACGGACTCCTGCAGACAAATGTTGAGCTGAGGAGATTTGGTTAGTCCACACTGTTAAATAAATGTCTTATTCAGCAAAAAGCAAGATGCGGCGGCCAAGATGCCAAACTTGAGGCTTCAAAACCTCAGTTCACAAACCGACGGCTGTCGTCACGGTGACCACGTCCACTGCTTCTATACAGTCTGTGGGTTAACTATACAACGGGCGTCCTGCTGGCTGGCTGAAAATCATGAAACTCAGCTAAATCCTGGAATACCGGACAACGCCGTTCAACTGTGACTCTTTTTCTGTTGTACGTTGTAACGTTAACATTGTACGTTGTAACGTTAGATTGTACGTTGTAACATTAGCTTGTACGTTGTAACATTAGTTTGTACGTTGTAACGTTAGCTTGTACTTCGTAACGTTAGCTTGTACGTTGTAATGTTAGCTTGTACGTTGTAACATTAGTTTGTACGTTGTAACGTTAGCTTGTACGTTGTAACATTAGCTTGTACGTTGTAACGTTAGCTTGTACTTCGTAACCTTAACTTGTACGTTGTAACATTAGCTTGTACGTTGTAACGTTAGTTTGTACATTGTAACGTTAGCTTGTACGTTGTAACGTTAGTTTGTACATTGTAACGTTAGCTTGTACGTTGTAACGTTAGTTTGTACGTTGTAACATTAGTTTGTACGTTGTAACGTTAGCTTGTACGTTGTAACGTTAGTTTGTACGTTGTAACGTTAGTTTGTACGTTGTAACGTTAGTTTGTACGTTGTAACATTAGCTTGTACGTTGTAACGTTAGCTTGTACGTTGTAACGTTAGCTTGTACGTTGTAACATTAGCTTGTACGTTGTAACATTAGCTTGTACGTTGTAACATTAGCTTGTACGTTGTAACGTTAGTTTGTACGTTGTAACATTAGCTTGTACGTTGTAACATTAGCTTGTACGTTGTAACGTTAGCTTGTACGTTGTAACGTTAGCTTGTACGTTGTAACATTAGCTTGTACATTGTAACATTAACTTGTACGTTGTAACATTAGCTTGTACGTTGTAACGTTAGCTTGTACGTTGTAACGTTAGTTTGTACGTTGTAACGTTAGTTTGTACATTGTAACGTTAGCTTGTACATTGTAACGTTAGCTTGTACGTTGTAACGTTAGCTTGTACGTTGTAACCTTAACTTGTACATTGTAACGTTAGCTTGTACGTTGTAACATTAGCTTGTATGTTGTAACCTTAACTTGTACGTTGTAACGTTAGCTTGTACGTTGTAACATTAGCTTGTACGTTGTAACGTTAGGTTGTACGTTGTAACGTTAGTTTGTACGTTGTAACATTAGCTTGTACGTTGTAACATTAGCTTGTATGTTGTAACATTAGCTTGTACGTTGTAACGTTAGCTTGTACCTTGTAACATTAGCTTGTACGTTGTAACGTTAGTTTGTACGTTGTAACATTAGCTTGTACGTTGTAACATTAGCTTGTACGTTGTAACGTTAGCTTGTACGTTGTAACGTTAGCTTGTACGTTGTAACATTAGCTTGTACGTTGTAACGTTAGTTTGTACGTTGTAACATTAGCTTGTACGTTGTAACATTAGCTTGTACGTTGTAACATTAGCTTGTACGTTGTAACATTAGCTTGTACGTTGTAACATTAGCTTGTACGTTGTAACATTAGCTTGTACGTTGTAACATTAGCTTGTACGTTGTAACGTTAGTTTGTACGTTGTAACATTAGCTTGTACGTTGTAACATTAGCTTGTACGTTGTAACGTTAGTTTGTACGTTGTAACATTAGCTTGTACGTTGTAACATTAGCTTGTACGTTGTAACGTTAGCTTGTACGTTGTAACATTAGCTTGTACGTTGTAACATTAGCTTGTACGTTGTAACATTAGCTTGTACGTTGTAACGTTAGTTTGTACGTTGTAACATTAGCTTGTACGTTGTAACGTTAGTTTGTACGTTGTAACATTAGCTTGTACGTTGTAACGTTAGCTTGTACGTTGTAACGTTAGTTTGTACGTTGTAACGTTAGCTTGTACGTTGTAACGTTAGTTTGTACGTTGTAACATTAGTTTGTACGTTGTAACGTTAGCTTGTACGTTGTAACCTTAACTTGTACGTTGTAACGTTAGCTTGTACGTTGTAACGTTAGTTTGTACGTTGTAACATTAGCTTGTACGTTGTAACATTAGCTTGTACGTTGTAACATTAGCTTGTACGTTGTAACGTTAGTTTGTACGTTGTAACATTAGCTTGTACGTTGTAACGTTAGTTTGTACGTTTTACCGTTAGCTTGTACGATTTCAGGTGACAAATAAACTGATTGAAGTGTTTTTCGAGTGAAATTCTCCCGTAAGTATTATTTTATTTATATATTAGCCGGTAACCGGGAGCAACAACACCACGGGGTTAACGTTAGCCGGCTACACAGAGCAGCATATAGCCTAGCTTCTTAGCCTTGGCTAGCTTGGTAGCTTAGAGCTAGGTGGGCGTGTTTCAGCTCCATCCACGCTCCACCTCTGGATCACCTCTGGATCACCTCTGAATCACCTCTGGATCAGCTGGAGATGTCACTGTCCAGATGGTGACGGCCGGAGTCGCCGGGAGCCCCGCCGGCACGTACAGCTCATAGCTGAAGATATAAAACTATATGAACAAACACAGACGTATATATACATATATATACATATGTATATATATATACATATATGTATACGGTATATAACAAGGAAGAACATTTAATAATGAAGACGAGCTTAACTATTGTTTAGTTTCAGTCTCTGGACTCTTCAGTAGTTCTATATTTAACCAAATACATCTGAGATATAGATCTACATAACTGAATTATTATCATTATTGTTGTTATTATTGTTATTATTATTATTAGTAGTAGTAGTACTCTCTGTACTGTGTGCGTGCGTGCGTGCGTGCGTAAACCTCCTGAAGGTAATCCTGAAGCTTTATTTTGAAGGCCGTCTCAACGGACTTCCGGTGCTGCTGCTTGTTCCCGCCCTTCAGCTTGACGCGTCGTCGCTCCGTCAGTCGGCATGACAACGCGCTCTCGAGGACAAACTGGGAACGGCTGAGGGCGCGAGGAGGAAGAGGAGGAAGATGAAGATGATGGAAGCAGAACATGACCAGTAACGGAACCAGCAGCACCGGGACCTCCGGGACCTCTGGGACCTCCGGGACCAGCGGCCCGGTCCATGTCCCGGTCCCGGTCCCGGTTGTCCCGGTCGTCCCGGTGATGGAGCGAGCCCGCCCGGAGACGGTGACGGTGTCCGCGGTGTCTCTGCTGCTCTCTCTGCTCTCTCTGCTGCTGCTGGTCTCCTCCATCTCCACCGACCACTGGTACGAGACCGACACCCGCCGACACAAGACCAACTGCGACCGACACGGATCCGACTCCAACGACCAGAAGAACCGGGAGATGCCCATCTACCACCTGCCGCTGGTGGACACCGGCAGCGGGGCGGCGCGGCAGCGGGACGTGGCGCTCATGAAGCCGGTTCATGTGGGCAGCAGAGAGGAGGAGCTGCTGGAGAACTGGAGGGCCATCCTGGGGATGGGCATCCTGGAGACGGAGTGCGGCAGGCCGCTGTTCTCCTCTCACTCGGGCCTCTGGAGGAAGTGCTACTTCAAGGGCTTGGACCCGGACATCGACAAGCTCATCGACCGGGGTCAGACACACTATATATACACTACTATATACTATATATATACAGTATATACTGTATATATATAATATATATACACTACTATATACTATATATATACTATATATACTGTATATATACACTACTATATACTATATATATACTGTATATACTATATATACTGTATATATACACTACTATATACTATATATATACTGTATATACTATATATACTGTATATATACACTACTATATACTATATATATACTGTATATACTATATATACTGTATATATACACTACTATATACACTACTATACTGTATATATACACTACTATATACTATATATATACTGTATATACTGTATATATACACACCTGCCTGAATACATCTGCTGCTGCACCACATACTGTATACACACTGTAAACAGCTGGACATCGACAAACTCATCGACCGGGGTCAGACTATATACTACTATTACACATATATACTATTTACTATATATATACTATATATATTTTAATACACACACCTGCCTGTAATTTACAGTATATATAGTATATAGTACATATAGAATATACATATCTATATAGATCTATATATCTATATATAGATATATAGATCTATATAGTATATATATACATGCAGTATCCATATATATATATATATATATATAGTATCCATATATATATATACTATATATGCAGTATACAGATATATCTGACCCCGGTTGATGTCCAGCTGTTACTGTTAACGGTGCATTGTTAACAGTAACAGCTGGACATCCACATCCACATACAGTATAATAATACATATTCACGTCGTAATACTACTAATGAAGCTGGAGCTCACACACATACATATATGTTTTCAGACTGGTTTCAGACTGGTTTCAGACTGGTTTCAGATTGACCTCAGGCTGGTTTCAGACAGGTTTTAGATTGACCTCAGACTGGTTTCAGGCTGGTTTCAGGCTGGTTTCAGGCTGGTTTCAGACTGGTTTCAGACTGGTTTCAGATTGACCTCAGACTGGTTTCAGACTGGTTTCAGACTGGTTTCAGATTGACCTCAGGCTGGTTTCAGACAGGTTTTAGATTGACCTCAGACTGGTTTCAGGCTGGTTTCAGGCTGGTTTCAGACTGGTTTCAGACCGGTTTCAGATCGACCTCAGGCTGGTCACAGACTAGTTTCAGGCTGGGTTCAGACTGGTTTTAGATTGATCTCAGGCTAGTTTCAGACTGGTTTTAGATTGACCTCAGACTGGTTTCAGGCTTGTTTCCAGACTGGTTTCAGGCTGGTTTCAGATGTACCTCAGGCTGGTTTCAGACTGGTTTCAGACTGGTTTCAGATGGACCTCAGACTTTTTTCAGACTGATTTTAGATTGACCTCAGACTGGTTTCAGGCTAGATTCAGACTGGTTTCAGACTGGTTTCAGATCGACCTCAGGCTGGTTTCAGACTGGTTACAGACTAGTTTCAGACTGGTTTCACACTGGTTTCAGGCTGGTTTCAGACTGGTTTTAAATTGACCTCGGACTGGTTTCAGACTGGTTTCAGATTGACCTCAGAATGGTTTCAGGCTAGTTTGAGACTGGTTTCATACTGGTTTCAGATCAACCTCAGGCTGGTGACAGACTGGTTTCAGGCTGGTTTCAGACTGGTTTCAGATGGACCTCAGGCTGGTTTCAGACTGGTTTCAGACTGGTTTCAGATGGACCTCAGGCTGGTTTCAGGCTGGTTTCAGACTGGTTTCAGGCTGGTTTCAGTTCGACCTCAGGCTGGTCACAGACTGGTTTCAGGCTGGTTTCAGACTGGTTTCAGATAGACCTCAGGCTGGTTTCAGACTGGTTTCATGCTGGTTTCAGACTGGTTTCAGACTGGTTTCAGACTGGTTTCAGAATGGTTTCAGACTGGTTTCAGATCGACCTCAGACTGTTTTCAGACTGGTTTTAGATTGACCTCAGGCTAGTTTCACACTGGTTTTAGGCTGGTTTCACACTGGTTTCAGACCGGTTTCAGATCGACCTCAGGCTGGTCACAGACTGGTTTCAGGCTGGGTTCAGACTGGTTTTAGATTGACCTCAGACTGGTTTCAGGCTTGTTTCCAGACTGGTTTCAGGCTGGTTTCAGATGTACCTCAGGCTGGTTTCAGACTGGTTTCAGACTGGTTTCAGATGGACCTCAGACTTTTTTCAGACTGGTTTTAGATTGACCTCAGACTGGTTTCAGGCTAGATTCAGACTGGTTTCAGACTGGTTTCAGATCGACCTCAGGCTGGTTTCAGACTGGTTACAGACTAGTTTCAGACTGGTTTCACACTGGTTTCAGGCTGGTTTCAGACTGGTTTTAAATTGACCTCGGACTGGTTTCAGACTGGTTTCAGATTGACCTCAGAATGGTTTCAGGCTAGTTTGAGACTGGTTTCATACTGGTTTCAGATCAACCTCAGGCTGGTGACAGACTGGTTTCAGGCTGGTTTCAGACTGGTTTCAGATGGACCTCAGGCTGGTTTCAGACTGGTTTCAGACTGGTTTCAGATGGACCTCAGGCTGGTTTCAGGCTGGTTTCAGACTGGTTTCAGGCTGGTTTCAGTTCGACCTCAGGCTGGTCACAGACTGGTTTCAGGCTGGTTTCAGACTGGTTTCAGATAGACCTCAGGCTGGTTTCAGACTGGTTTCATGCTGGTTTCAGACTGGTTTCAGACTGGTTTCAGAATGGTTTCAGACTGGTTTCAGATCGACCTCAGACTGTTTTCAGACTGGTTTTAGATTGACCTCAGGCTAGTTTCACACTGGTTTTAGGCTGGTTTCACACTGGTTTCAGACCGGTTTCAGATCGACCTCAGGCTGGTCACAGACTGGTTTCAGGCTGGGTTCAGACTGGTTTTAGATTGATCTCAGGCTAGTTTCAGACTGGTTTTAGATTGACCTCAGACTGGTTTCAGGCTTGTTTCCAGACTGGTTTCAGGCTGGTTTCAGATGTACCTCAGGCTGGTTTCAGACTGGTTTCAGACTGGTTTCAGATGGACCTCAGACTTTTTTCAGACTGGTTTTAGATTGACCTCAGACTGGTTTCAGGCTAGATTCAGACTGGTTTCAGACTGGTTTCAGATCGACCTCAGGCTGGTTTCAGACTGGTTACAGACTAGTTTCAGACTGGTTTCACACTGGTTTCAGGCTGGTTTCAGACTGGTTTTAAATTGACCTCGGACTGGTTTCAGACTGGTTTCAGATTGACCTCAGAATGGTTTCAGGCTAGTTTGAGACTGGTTTCATACTGGTTTCAGATCAACCTCAGGCTGGTGACAGACTGGTTTCAGGCTGGTTTCAGACTGGTTTCAGATGGACCTCAGGCTGGTTTCAGACTGGTTTCAGACTGGTTTCAGATGGACCTCAGGCTGGTTTCAGGCTGGTTTCAGACTGGTTTCAGATGGACCTCAGGCTGGTTTCAGGCTGGTTTCAGACTGGTTTCAGGCTGGTTTCAGTTCGACCTCAGGCTGGTCACAGACTGGTTTCAGGCTGGTTTCAGACTGGTTTCAGATAGACCTCAGGCTGGTTTCAGACTGGTTTCATGCTGGTTTCAGACTGGTTTCAGACTGGTTTCAGAATGTTTTCAGACTGGTTTTAGATTGACCTCAGGCTAGTTTCACACTGGTTTTAGGCTGGTTTCACACTGGT
>NC_133797.1:43156427-43168927 GCF_043250625.1 Sebastes fasciatus
CTCCGATTCTCCGACCAATCTCACGTTCCATCGTCCCCTCACTCGCGAACAAGACCCCGAGATACTTAAACTCCTTCACTTGGGGTAAGGACTCATTCCCTACCCGGAGTAGGCAAACCACCGGTTTCCTGCTGAGAACCATGGCCTCAGATTTAGAGGTGCTGATTCTCATCCCGACTGCGTCACACTCGGCTGCGAACCGATCCAGTGAGTGCTGGAGGTCGCAGACCGATGATGCCAACAGGACCACATCATCTGCAAAAAGCAGCGATGAGATCCTCAGCACACCGATCTGCAAACCCTCCTCCACCCGACTACGCCTCGATATCCTGTCCATGAATATCACGAACAGGATTGGTGACAAAGCGCAGCCCTGGCGGAGGCCAACCCCCACCGGAAACGAGTCCGACTTATTGCCGAGGATCCGAACACAGCTCTCGCTTTGGGCGTACAGGGATTGGATGGCCCTGAGAAGTGCCCCCCTCACCCCATACTCCCGCAGCACCCCCCACAGTATCTCCCGGGGGACCCGGTCATATGCCTTCTCCAAGTCCACAAAACACATGTAGACTGGATGGGCATACTCCCAGGCCCCCTCCAGGATCCTTGCGAGAGTGAAAAGCTGGTCCGTTGTTCCACGGCCAGGACGGAATCCGCATTGTTCCTCTTCGATCTGAGGTTCGACTATCGGCCGAACCCTCCTTTCCAGCACCTTGGAGTAGACTTTACCAGGGAGGCTGAGCAGTGTGATACCCCTGTAATTGGCACACACTCTCTGGTCCCCCTTTTTGAAAAGGGGAACCACCACCCCGGTCTGCCACTCCTTAGGCACTGTCACCGACTTCCACGCGGTGTTGAAGAGACGTGTCATCCAAGACAGCCCCTCCCCACCCAGAGCCTTCAGCATTTCTGGGCGGATCTCATCAACCCCCGGGGCTTTGCCACTGTGGAGTTGTTTGACTACCTCAGTGACTTCCACCAGGGTAATTGATGATGGTCCCCCATCAGCTTCCAGCTCTGCCTCTACCATAGAGGGCGTATTGGTCGGATTCAGAAGTTCCTCAAAGTGCTCCTTCCACCGCCCGATTACCTCCTCAGTTGAGGTCAACAGTGTCCCATCCTTACTGTACACAGCTTGGATGGTTCCCCGTTTCCCCCTCCTAAGGTGCCGGATGGTTTTCCAGAAGCACTTTGGTGCCGACCGAAAGTCCTTCTCCATGGCTGCTCCGAACTCCTCCCACACCCGCTGCTTTGCCTCCGTCACGGAAGTGGCTGCTGCTCTTCGGGCCCGTCGGTACCCTGCAACTGCCTCCGGAGACCTCCGAGATAACATATCCCGGAAGGCCTCCTTCTTCAGTCGGACGGCTTCCCTGACCACCGGTGTCCACCACGGTGTTCGAGGGTTGCCGCCCCTTGAGGCACCTAAGACCTTAAAACCACAGCTCACCGCCGCAGCTTCAGCAATGGAAGCTTTGAACATCGTCCACTCGGGTTCAATGCCCCCAACCTCCACAGGGATGCCAGAAAAGCTCCGCCGGAGGTGTGAGTTGAAGATCTCTCGGACAGGGGCCTCCTCCAGACGTTCCCAGTTCACCCTCACTACGCGTTTGGGCTTACCAGGTCTGTCCAGAGTCTTCCCCCACCCTCTGACCCAACTCACCACCAGATGGTGATCAGTTGACAGCTCCGCCCCTCTCTTCACCCGAGTGTCCAAAACATGCGGCCTCAGATCAGATGATACGATTACAAAATCGATCATCGACCTTCGGCCTAGGGTGCTCTGGTACCACGTACACTTATGAGCATCCTTATGTTCGAACATGGTGTTCGTTATGGACAATCCATGACTAGCACAGAAGTCCAACAACAAACGACCACTTGGGTTTAGATCAGGGAGGCCGTTCCTCCCAATCACGCCACTCCAGGTGTCTCCATCGTTGCCCACGTGCGCGTTGAAGTCTCCCAGGAGAACTATGGAGTCCCCTACTGGAGCCCCATACAGGACTCCATTCAGGGTCTCCAAGAAGGCCGAATACTCCGAACTGCTGTTTGGTGCATACGCACAAACAACAGTCAGAGTTTTCCCCCCCATAACCCGAAGGCGTAGGGAGGCGACCCTCTCGTCCACCGGGGTAAACTCCAACGTAGCGGCACTCAGCCGGGGATTTGTGAGTATCCCCACACCCGCCCGGCGCCTCACACCATGGGCAACTCCAGAGAAGAATAGAGTCCAACCCCTATCCAAGAGTACGGTTCCAGAACCGAGGCTGTGCGTAGAGGTAAGCCCTACCAGATCCAACTGGTAGCGCTCCACCTCCCGCACAAGCTCCGGCTCCTTCCCCCACAGAGAGGTGACGTTCCACGTCCCCAGAGCCAGCCTCTGCTGCCCGGGTCCAGTCCGTCGAGGTCCCTGGCCTTCACTGCCACCCGTGTGGCAGCGCACCTGACCCAAGCGGTTCTTCCCGCAGGTGGTGAGCCCACAGGATGGAGAGGAGGGGGGTGCCACGTTCCTTTTTCGGGGTATCCCCGGCCGGGCTCCGTGGCAAGCCCGGCCACCAGACGCTCGTTGACGGGCCCTCCGTCTGGGCCTGGCTCCAGACGTGGGCCCCGGGCTTCCTCCGGGCCGGGTAACTCCTCCTCTGCCTCGTGTCGTCATTGGGTTTTTTGTGAACCATTCTTAGTCCGGCCCCTCACCTAAGACCAATTTGCCATGGGAGACCCTACCAGGAGCACGAGGCTCCAGACAACACAGCCCTCAGGGTCATAGGGACACACAAACCTCTCCACCACGTTAAGGTGATGGTTCCCGGAGAGGAGATTGTAGATTATAGATTGTAAATCATAGATTATTGATAACAGATTATAGATGATAGATTATTGATGATAGATTATAGATTGTAAATCATAGATTATTAATAATAGATTATAGCTGATAGATTATTGATGATAGATTGTAGATTGTAAATCATAGATTATTAATAATAGATTATTGATAACAGATTATTGATGATAGATTGTAGATTGTAAATCATAGATTATTAATAATAGATTATTGATAACAGATTATTGATGATAGATTATTGACGAGATATAGATTGTAGATAATTGATAACAGATTATTGATGATGGATTATTGATGATAGATTATAGATTTTAAATCATATATATATATATTATTGATTATAGATTATAGATTATTGATTATAGATTGTAGATTTAATGCCGGAGTTTTCTTGCTCTCATCAGTCTGCAGCCCTCCTCGCTGCTTGTCACCGGTTGCCATGGAAACATGCTATGACATCGTTATGTAACAGTAGGGGGGTGAGCAGGAGGTGGTTACCACGGCAACACTCTGTTTCCTCATTTACCGCTGACAGCCCTCTGAGTGTGTGTGTGTGTGTGTGTGTGTGTGTATTGTGTGTGTATAATCTGTGTGTATTGTGTGTGTATAATGTGTGTATGGTGTGTGTATAACGTGTGTATAATCTGTGTATAACGTGTGTATAATGTGTGTATTGTGTGTGTCCTGCCGTAGACCTGCGCCGCATCACGGCGGGCTTCCTCGGCATGGCGGCGGCCGTCCTGCTGTGTGGCAGCATCGTAGCGTCGGTTGGCTTCTTCTGGGAGGAGAGTCTGACCCAACACGTCTCTGGACTCCTCTTCCTCATGGCAGGTAACACACCTGACTCCTCTTCATCATAACAGGTAACACACCTGACTCCTCTTCCTCATGAAAGGGTAACACAGCTGAGAGATAGAGACTCCTCTTCATCATGACAGGTAACACACCTGAGAGATAGAGACTCCTCTTCCTCATGACAGGTAACACCTGACTCCTCTTCATCATGACAGGTAACACACCTGAGAGATAGAGACTCCTCTTCATCATGACTGGTAACACACCTGACTCCTCTTCATCATGACAGGTAACACACCTGAGAGATAGAGACTCCTCTTCCTCATGACAGGTAACACACCTGACTACTCTTCATCATGACAGGTAACACACCTGACTCCTCTTCATCAGGACAGGTAACACACCTGAGAGATAGAGACTCCTCTTCATCATGACAGGTAACACACATGAGAGATAGAGACTCCTCTTCATCATGACAGGTAACACACCTGAGAGATAGAGACTCCTCTTCCTCATGACAGGTAACACACCTGACTCCTCTTCATCATGACATGTAACACACCTGACTCCTCTTCATCATGACAGGTAACACACCTGAGAGATAGAGACTCCTCTTCCTCATGACTGGTAACACACCTGACTCCTCTTCATCATGACAGGTAACACACCTGACTCCTCTTCATCATGACAGGTAACACACCTGACTCCTCTTCATCAGGACAGGTAACACACCTGAGAGATAGAGACTCCTCTTCATCATGACAGGTAACACACATGAGAGATAGAGACTCCTCTTCATCATGACAGGTAACACACCTGAGAGATACAGACTCCTCTTCCTCATGACTGGTAACACACCTGACTCCTCTTCATCATGACAGGTAACACACCTGACTCCTCTTCATCAGGACAGGTAACACACCTGAGAGATAGAGACTCCTCTTCATCATGACAGGTAACACACCTGACTCCTCTTCCTCATGGCAGGTAACACACCTGAGAGATAGAGACTCCTCTTCCTCATGACAGGTAACACACCTGACTCCTCTTCATCATGACAGGTAACACACCTGAGAGATAGAGAATCCTCTTCATCATGACAGGTAACACACCTGACTCCTCTTCCTCATAGCAGGTAACACACCTGAGAGATAGAAACTCTTCTTCCTCATGACAGGTAACACACCTGACTCCTCTTCCTCATGACAGGTAACACACCTGAGAGATAGAGACTCCTCTTCATCATGACAGGTAACACACCTGACTCCTCTTCCTCATGGAAGGTAACACACCTGAGAGATAGAGACTCCTCTTCATCATGACAGGTAACACACCTGACTCCTCTTCATCATGACAGGTAACACACCTGAGAGATAGAGACTCCTCTTCATCATGACTGGTAACACACCTGACTCCTCTTCATCATGACAGGTAACACACCTGAGAGATACAGACTCCTCTTCCTCATGACTGGTAACACACCTGACTCCTCTTCATCATGACAGGTAACACACCTGACTCCTCTTCATCAGGACAGGTAACACACCTGAGAGATAGAGACTCCTCTTCATCATGACAGGTAACACACCTGACTCTTCCTCATGACAGGTAACACACCTGAGAGATAGAGACTCCTCTTCATCATGACAGGTAACACACCTGAGAGATAGAGACTCCTCTTCATCATGACAGGTAACACACCTGAGAGATAGAGACTCCTCTTCCTCATGACACGTAACACACCTGAGAGATAGAGACTCCTCTTCATCATGACAGGTAACACACCTGAGAGATAGAGACTCCTCTTCCTCATGACAGGTAACACACCTGACTCCTCTTCATCATGACATGTAACACACTTGACTCCTCTTCATCATGACAGGTAACACACCTGAGAGATAGAGACTCCTCTTCATCATGACTGGTAACACACCTGACTCCTCTTCATCATGACAGGTAACACACCTGACTCCTCTTCATCATGACAGGTAACACACCTGAGAGATAGAGACTCCTCTTCCTCATGACAGGTAACACACCTGACTCCTCTTCATCATGACTGGTAACACACCTGACTCCTCTTCATCATGACAGGTAACACACCTGAGAGATAGAGACTCCTCTTCCTCATGACAGGTAACACACCTGACTCCTCTTCATCAGGACAGGTAAAACACCTGAGAGATAGAGACTCCTCTTCATCATGACAGGTAACACACCTGAGAGATACAGACTCCTCTTCCTCATGACAGGTAACACACCTGAGGGATAGAGACTCCTCTTCATCATGACAGGTAACACACCTGACTCCTCTTCCTCATGACAGGTAACACACCTGACTCCTCTTCATCATGACAGGTAACACACCTGAGAGATAGAGACTCCTCTTCCTCATGACAGGTAACACACCTGAGAGATAGAGACTCCTCTTCATCTTGACAGGTAACACAGGTGGGGTCATGTGGTGGTACCCCTCTGGTCTGTGGACCAGGTCCACCTCCAGGGTTCTACTGACCGTGTCCTCTTCCTGTGTTCTTCAGGGATCTTCTGCACCATCTCTCTGTGTACATATGCGGCCAGCGTGACCTACGACCTCTCCAGAAACCCCCCCTTCATATACGGTCTGCCTGCCGACGTGGATCACGGTTACGGCTGGTCCATCTGCTGTGCCTGGGCCAGTCTGGGTCTCACCGTGGCCGCCGGCTGCCTCGGTACCACCTTCCCCTTCCTGAGCCGGGCCGGAGCTCTGCGCTCCAAAACCGCCCGCGAGTCGTCCGTCTGAGCCGCCGCCGTCTGTCCATCAGAGGAGGAGGAACGGGACGGGTTAATGACAGAAACTGATGTTGATCCGGTCTGTTGGACCGGGCTTCACCTGGGTCATGAGACCCGGGTTCTGGATAGACTGGAGGCGGGGCGTCGGACCTCCACGTGGAGCTGCACGAGTTCAACACCTGTTTCACACCTTTAAACCGAAGCAAAGTGTTTGTGTTTGAACCACAGCGCCGCCTGCTGGCTGTTTGTGATGTGGACATTAATGTAACCCACACAAACAAACACACACACACACGCACACACACACACACACACACACACACACACACACACACACACACACACACACACACACATATCTTGTTGTCTCTGCTCACCTGTCCAGGTGCTCCAGTGCGCTGTGACATCACTGGTGTGCTTGGTTACAGGTGACACTGACAGAAGCAGGGGGGACAGGAAACTGCAGGAGCTAAGATGCTAACAGGCTAACAGTCAACAGTCAGTAACCAATCAGCATCCTTTCTCTCTGCTGTTTATTGTCTCACCTGCAGCCATAAAACCAGAACATGAACCAACACATGAACATCAGCTCAGAGGTTCTTCATCAGAACAGCTCAGAGGTTCTTCATCAGAACCGCTCAGAGGTTCTTCATCAGAACAGCTCAGAGGTTCTTCATCAGAACAGCTCAGAGGTTCTTCATCAGAACAGCTCAGAGGTTCTTCATCAGAACCGTCCTCCTACAAAGAGACGGACTAAAGTAAAACTACATTATTTCTATTCTATCTTCATATTGAAAGTCTCTGCTGAAACGTCTTGTTGAACAATAATAAGAAACGTAGAAGAAGGTCGGAATGTTGCAGCTCCCTCAAAGTGCAGTTTATTTCTTCATCTTCGTACGAAGACGTGCTGATAAATGTCCCTCTGAGGGAGCTGCTACATACTGGTCCAGCACCGGCCTGCTACATACTGGTGTGTTGTCGTCCAGGTGGAAACAGCAGCGATGAACAGGTTGAAATAACAAACAGGAAAAAAAGATGTTAAGAATTATCATAAATCAGGAGAAATAGAGGAGAAATGTGACCCCTGGAGGAAGCCGGGAGGAAGCCGGGAGGAAGCCGGGAGGAAGCCGGGAGTGTGTTCTGTTGAAGAGTTCACTGAGCAGATATTCAGGTTCACACACACTCAGATGTATATAGAAGCTGTTTTTTACCTGCTGAGAGAACAGACGAATGAACCGGAGGAGCTGTTGTTTGTTTAACGGCCTGCGAGCTGAGCCACCGACTCCGACCCGGAGTTCAACCATCGAGCTGAATGAGGAACATCACGTATGTCTGGAGAACATGTGGAACATCCCAGAATCCCTTTACTCATCAAAAAACACTGGACCGTGTCCACCGGTCCACCGGTCCACCGGTCCACCGGTCTGAGATCAGAGCCGTCCTGTGGATCGGATCTCTTTCAAGACGTTTTCTCTGCGTCTCGCACCCAGGGCATCCAGGTGTGAGCGGTGACCCGGGTGTGAGCGGTGACCCGGGTGTATGAACTGATGTATTATGTAACTGACTGACTGCTGCTGCTGCTTGGTGCTTTATTATTGATTGAATTTAGGAGTCCAGTCGTCTTCAGCTCAGTCTCAGATACTGCAGCAGGCTGGATGTCACGTATACCCTCTGATACCCTCTAATGTATTTCTGATACACCCTTCTTATACCCTCTAACAGTACAGGCTGGTGGGGGGGGGGGGTTATGTCTCTTCATCAGGAATTTCTGATCAGATGTCAGCATCTATCTGATACCCCCTGAGACCTTTCATTGCCCCTGATACCCTCCTAAACCCTATCAAATCCTCAGATGCCTTCTAAAACCTCTTTCTGATGCCCTCTTGTACCCCCTGATGCTCCCTGATACCCTATA
This sequence comes from Sebastes fasciatus, assembly GCF_043250625.1. Classification (NCBI taxonomy): domain Eukaryota; kingdom Metazoa; phylum Chordata; class Actinopteri; order Perciformes; family Sebastidae; genus Sebastes; species Sebastes fasciatus. The sequence continues at coordinate 43,164,752 of NC_133797.1, forward strand.
TTTTCTCAAATACCCCCTCTGAGTTTATCTTCTGATACCCCTCCTGTGCCCCATCGTTACCTTCATACACCCCTCCTGTAGCCTATGATACCCCATCATACCCCTACTATATACCCGATACCCCATCATGCCCCTACCATACCCTGATCACCTCCCATACCATCTTAAACCCTCTAATACCCTCTGATATCTGATGATACCTTCATACACCCTTCCTGTAGCCTCTGATACCCCTCAGTAACCCTCCTTAACCTCCGATACCCCATCATACCTGCCTGTACCCTTATACTTACTACCTTCTAATACCCCCTAAAACCTCCCAATACCCCATCATACCCGCGTGTACCCTCTAATACTTCTAATACCTCTTAAAACCTCCTGATACCCCATCATACCTCTTCTAAATCCATTCTGATACTTTTCTAAGACTCCCTGTTACCCCATCATGTGTCTCATATACGACTCCTGTACCCTATGACACCCTCTGACACCCTCTTAAACCCCATCATACCCATCCTGTGCCTCTTGAAACACCCTAATATCCTATTTAAACCTCCTGATACCCTCTGATACCCCCCTGTACTGCCTGATACCCTGTTAAACTCTCTAATACCCCATCATACTCTTCTTGTTTTATCTGAAACCTTTCTTCTACCCTCCTGGTACCCTGCTGGACCCTCAAAGAGTCTCTTCACACCTCTGTTGGCATCCTGATGTTCAGCTGTAAATAAACAATATAAACATCCTCAGACTGTGTTCAGATATCTGTTTGATATACTATATGTACACATATATATATATAATAAATATATGTGTATAGTATAAATACTCTTTAGTCCATTCAACAGAAGACAACAGTACGTCACATCGCTGGGCCGGGAGATAACACTGTAACAAGCACCTCGCCGGCTGGCCCGGTACAGGGGCATTATCAATCCACTGGACGAGGGTGGCTTCAGCCTCTGGTGCTCTCACCGTGTGACTGTCCTTTTCCCGTCATATCAGTGAACACGCAGCATCAGCCTCACGTATCCAGCTGGAGAGCAGACGGGCCCGTGAGGCAAAGCATCATGGGAGTAAAGTAAAAAACAAAACATTCAACAAACGTTTAACGTCTCACGTCGTTTTAAAATGCTTCTCCAGATGTTGTCGTGTATGAAAAGACCTGAAATGAGCACTGAGCGGAATACTTGATTACTATAAACGGGTACTGTATAATGTTAAGTGACTGGACGCTACCGTCACCAATGCTAAGATGCTAACGTAGCACCTCGGGGATTGAAGCTGTTATTTTTATACTCCGGGTTCTCAGGTTTCCTCCCACAGTCCAAAGACATGCAGGTTAGCGTGGGTTTACTCCGGGTTCTCAGGTTTCCTCCCACAGTCCAAAGACATGCAGGTTAGCGTGGGTTTACTCCGGGTTCTCAGGTTTTCTCCCACAGTCCAAAGACATGCAGGTTAGCGTGGGTTTACTCCGGGTTCTCAGGTTTCCTCCCACAGTCCAAAGACATGCAGGTTAGCGTGGGTTTACTCCGGGTTCTCAGGTTTCCTCCCACAGTCCAAAGACATGCAGGTTAGCGTGGGTTTACTCCGGGTTCTCAGGTTTTCTCCCACAGTCCAAAGACATGCAGGTTAGCGTGGGTTTACTCCGGGTTCTCAGGTTTCCTCCCACAGTCCAAAGACATGCAGGTTAGCGTGGGTTTACTCCGGGTTCTCAGGTTTCCTCCCACAGTCTAAAGACATGCAGGTTCATTGTTGACTCTAAATGTCCTGTAGGTGTGAATGTGAGTGTCTGGAGACCGCCCCCCCCCAGGTTACAGATGATGGATGAAAATAAGAATAATTATAATAATATTAATAATAATTGTGTAATATTATTAAATATTATAATGATGATGATTTGTGTGTCTGTGTGTCTGTGCGTGCGTGTGAGTGTGTGTGTTGGCTTGTTGCTGTCACGCACCGTCCCCATCAGCACGCACTCCCACTCAGAAGCCACGCCCATGTACGTCACAGCCTCGCACTGCGCATGCTCAGTCGCTCCTCAGTTCTGACCGGAGTCACAACAACCGACACCGGTTCTCTGAGCGGCCGGTACCTCTCTGAGTGACCGCTGACAGGAGTCCGGAGCCGGGCTGCTGTCTGAGAGAGACCGGGGGACAGAACCGGAGGAGCCGCTGGTCGGTGAGCAGCTACAGACGCCGAACAGCTGATTGTACTGTTCACACCCAGAACCAGGGAACACCCCGGTCTGTCCGGGTTACGGTTACTCACCTGGACTCACCTGGACCAGCAGCAGCTCACCTGCCGGCTCAGAGCTGCTAGCATTAGCTCCAGGCTACATGCTAACAGGCTAACGCAGCAGCTAGCTGTTAGCTGTTAGCATCACAGAGGCTCCCGGTACCGGGACTATGGACCGGTTAACGGTCAGCATGCTGTCATCCCGAACCCAACTACACCCAACAGAGCTGCTAACCGGAGATAACCGGAGATAACCGGAGCTGCAGAGGATGGTCCCAGTGAGGACAGCTAACCGGGAGGAACGGCCCGCTGGAGGATCCACCAGCCTCTCTACCGGACTCAGGACCAGCCTCTCTACCGGACTCAGGACCAGCCTCTCTACCGGACTCAGGACCAGCCTCTCTACCGGACTCAGGACCAGCCTCTCTACCGGACTCAGGACCAGCCTCTCTACCGGACTCAGGACCAGCCTCCCGGTGAACCGGTGAACCGGCAGAGCTTCGGTCATGCAGGCGGCTCAGCTTCAATACGACTTCTTCAACGAGGAGAATGGACCGAAGTGGAGAGGACTGCTGGTGTCCTCCCTGGAGAAGGTAACACACACACAGAGAGACACACACACAGAGAGACACACACACACACACACACACACACACACACACACAGAGACACACACACACACACACACAGAGACACACACAAATGTATACAACACACAAACACAGGTACACGTGTGTGTGTGTGTGTGTGTGTGTGTTGTATAAATGTGTGTGTGTGTGTGTGTGTTGTATAAATGTGTGTGTGTGTGTGTGTGTTGTATAAATGTGTGTGTGTGTGTGTGTGTTGTATAAATGTGTGTGTGTGTGTGTGTTGCAGGTGCTGAACCAGGTGCATCCTAACCTGGTGTCCCAGCAGGAGGCGCTGCAGTACATCGAGGAGCTGATCCTGCTGCTGCTCAGCATGCTGTGAGGCTCAACCACGCACTGTACAGGATGTGGAGGTAACACACACACACACACACACACACACACACACACACACACACACACATAAACACACACTTGTTATTCAACGTGTCGGGCTATTAAAGGTTCAGTGTGAAGGGTTTGGTGACGGTTACAGCTGAGTTCCCCTCTGAGGTAACGTGAGCCGCCGAGGGCAAAACCGTGGTTACGCCGCTAAGCTTGCCGCCGTAGTCGGTGTTACCGGTGTTGCACGACAGTCGGGCACACTGATTACATTCCGTCCCCACCGTCGAGTCCAGATGTTTAGACCAGGTCCAGATGTTTAGACCAGGTCAGTCCAGATGTTTAGACCAGGTCAGTCCAGATGTTTAGACCAGGTGAGTCCAGGTGTTTAGATCAGGTGAGTCCAGGTGTTTAGACCAGGTGAGTCCAGGTGTTTAGACCAGGTGAGTCCAGCTGTCTGTCCTCACCCGTCCTCCCCGTCTTCCTCTCAGGAGCGAGTCCAGAAGAGTTTTCCTCACCCGATCGATAAGTGGGCGATCGCTGACGCTCAGGCCGCCATCGAGAAGAGGAAGAGGAGGAACCCGCTGGCTCTGCCTGTTGACAAGATCCACCCACTGCTGAAGGTACGGCCGTCTTCACCATCGTCATCATCATCATCATCACGTCATCGTACACACATTCACTGTGTTTCACATAATGCCTTGTGTTGTCAGGAGGTGCTGGGCTATAAGATCGACCACCAGGTGTCGGTCTACATGGTGGCGGTGTTGGAGTACATCTCCGCCGACATCCTGAAGCTGGCGGGAAACTACGTGAGGAACATCCGACACTACGAGATCTCCCAGCAGGACATCACTGTGGCCATGTGTGCTGACAAGGTACGCTGTAACCATGGTGACATGACAGGATATTATGGTCTGTAATAGACATGGACATCCATCAGGACACTGTAACCACGGTGACATGG